>NW_006972364.1:0-3426 GCF_000164805.1 Carlito syrichta | reverse complement strand
TAGAGCTATTTGGTTATTATTTATTTTAATATACTGGGAGCCTCAAAGAATTGAAGTGAGTAGAACCTCACTTGACCTCCAGGAGCCCTGAATATGGGAAAGTTAAGGGGGTTCCTCAACTGGTTTCCTCAGTCCAAGTCACAGAGTAACACACCTCCAGGGCTGGAAGACTGGTATGTGTGTACATTAATTATGAAAGTATCAGTATTTAAGTTTGCTCATTTTAGGTCCTGCTGTCAGCACTGAGCTGTCCATCTTCCCTGAAGCACTCTGTAACTCTGTACCATTTTCTTTCCTTTTATTTTTTGAGTTGGAGTCTCACTCTGTCACCCAGGCTGGAGTGCAGTGGCATGGTCACTCAGGCAATCCTTCTGCCTCAGCATACCAAGTAGCTGGAACTACAGGCACTCACTTCTATGCCCAAATAATTTTTTATTTATTGTAGAGATAAGGTCTTGCTAAGTTGCCCAATCCTTTTTTTAATAATGAAATTTCAAAAAAAATTATTGAAGAGATAGAATCTCACTACATTGCTTAGGCTGGAGTGCAGTGGCTATTCACAGGTATGAACCTACTACTAATCAGCATGGGAGTTTTGACATCCTCCATTTCTGCCCTGGGCCAGTTCACTCCTCCTTAGGCAACCTCATGGTCCCCTGATTCCAGGAAGTCACTGTATTGATGCCAAACTTAGTGCAGATACCCAACAGGCAGAGCACACTACAATCTAGAACTCAAGCAATCTTCCTGCCTTGGCCTCACAAGTAGCTGGTACTATAGGCACATGCTACTGCACCTGGCTTTGTAGCATTTTCTTATTCTCAAAGTATATGAGGGGTAGTCTATAAGCACTTATTATATCTACAAAAATTGAGAATCTATAGATTCAGCATAGATGAGGATGGAGCTGAGAACATCCCAGCCCAGGAACATGAGTAACACTGCAAGTGCTGTCAGCTAATCATGCCAAGCACTCAACTTGGGCTACACTTTGAATCATTTTGGTCAAACTCACCTAAGATGGACAGTTTCAGTGTGAAGCCTTGTGTGTGTACATATAACTTCAATTCCACACACAATTCTGATTAAATACCCGGGACCCACGTTGCCTACACCAAGATATGCAGCCACTTGCCTAACTGAGGTTCCAGAAAAAATCTTTTTTTGATTGTTAGAGAGAAGTTTGACATCAAAAAACAAAAACAAACAACTGCATTTCTCTCATTTAACAATGACTTATTGAATAGGCCACATATGCCAAGTGCTACCCAAGGCATGGAAACAGTGACCAAGACAGCCCAGGGGCTGCTGTCTCTAAGCCCACAAGCTACAGGTGAGAAGAGAAAAATAAACAAGTAAATAAATAAACCCACAAGGAGATTTCAGATGCCCATAAGTGATGTGAAGACAATGAGATGGTGTGATTAGGTAACAGCTTTAGATTGTGTGGTCACAGTTTGCTGTCAGAGGAAGTGACTTTGGAGCAAAGACACGGTCCTACATTTAGAGCTTTTCATCATGTTTTACAGCTACATGTAGCTGCCTGATTCAAGAATTCCAGAAGAAACAATAGTTACCTGGATAACACTCAAGTCTGCTACTTAAGTTGAATAGTCTCGAATATTGTTAGCTGTCTCTCAGTTCAACAAGTATCCTCTGAGGACATTTGATTTTTTACATTTTTGTAAAGTTTGCTTGTGGGGCAAGTGTTGGGTTTGACTGGCTCCTCTTCGTGGTTGGCAGTTAGTTGGAAATGGATGGTATTAATTACAACCCTTTCCCTCTCTTCATTTTTACTGCTATAAATATTTTTTTTCTGGAAGGTTATTTTATTTGAGAAACAATGACATTAATGAAACTGATTTTGCAAACCACCAGTTAAAATGTGTCTTACTGTTTTACTGTGACATCTGAAGTCTTAGTCTCTCTTTGGAGTGCTTCCCTGTGACCAATGAGCAGAAGAAATACCTTCAAATGACTGCTGACTCAATATCAATGTGTGGCCAACTGCTGTTTAAAGATGCAGGGCATTTCCAAGCTTTCCATAAGGGGATAATTAAACCACTGCAGGTAACAAAGAATTAATTTTGAGGGATATTAAGCACCCTTGATTAGCACATTTGAGTTTTGTTTCTCCACAGGGAAAATATGCTTATGGCAACTGCCATGTCAAAGCTTCTAAAACTTCTCCCTAAACGTAGAGCTGAAGTCAGTTTTACAATGCAAATAAAAACTGCAAAAATCCTTTAAACCCAATCATTCATAAGCATTTAAGAAACTACAGGGACTTTGGATTTTGTTAATAATTCTGTGGCGATCACTGGGGAGGTCTTCTGAAAAACACAAAGCTGGTGAATTCAGAGTGGATCTTCTAAGAATCCACATCTGTGTAGATTTTTGAAAGCTTGCTGTTTTCTAAATCATGATTATGCTGTATTTTAATTGCATCTTAAAGTGTAAGTGAATTTAGAGACCATAAAAATGCAAGACAAATAGAAACATCTCAGCCTAGATACATCCATCACATAGAGTTGATGGCTTACAACATCACAATCGATTAACTGGCCTCAGATTCAACTAAATGAGATCAGTCAATTATTTGGCATATTTGTGATATGATTCTCCTATCTAAGCCTCTATGCTGCATTGAATTTAATTTAATGATGAAAGTGGAGTGATCTGTTTGGTTATTATGTACATTGATTTTCTTTAATTTTAGGGGAAAGACTTTTAAAATCACATGTGCTTTCTAAATATGACCAAGTGGAGATTAATTTAATATATGTGAATGATTGCCAGGTAGTGATTATTTTAGACTTGGAGGTGAAAATTTGTGCTATTGCAAAAAAGAATTACCTTTTAGATTCTACTCTCTTTCTTGGTTCCACACATGAGAATGAATTTGAACTCTATCAACTGTTGTGAGAAAGGAAAAACATAGTCATCTCAACTATTATCAGTTCTCAGACAGTATAGGGTGATTTCTGATGTCTAATTGTCCATTATTAAAAAGAGCATAGAGGCCAGGTGCAGTGGTTTACACTTTGAGAGGCTGAAGCAGGAGGATCACTTGAGGCCAGAAGTTCAAAATCAGCCTGTGTAACATAATGAGACACATTTCTCCCCCCCCAAAAAAAGTGAAGTGTGGTAGCATGTGCCTATAGTCCTAGCTACTTGGAAGGCTGAAGCAGGAGGGTCACTTGAGTGTAGGTGGTTGAGGTTGCAGTAAGCTATGATTGTGTCACTTGACTCCTGCCTGGGCAGCAGAGCAAGACTCTGTCTTTAAAACAACAACAACAACAAAACAAAGCAAAACAAAAAATGTTCAAAGTGCAAAGGAGGGAAGCTGGTAAGTAGTAAGTACTGCTACTCTAACCATGTGGCCCAAGTTCTTTGAATTTCCCCCTCGCAGCCCCCAGTGGTATG
>NW_006972363.1:0-687 GCF_000164805.1 Carlito syrichta | reverse complement strand
TTCACTTACCTGAAGGTGACATACAGGGCGCGTGGAAAGTGGGGTGGCAGGAGCTTTGCTGGACCACCTTGATTGATCTGTGTCTGATGGCCGCCATAGCTCAGGGACATCTGTTCCCTGAGTTCACACACAGCTTTGCTGTAGGGCCCTAGTGTGGAGGGTGAAGTCTGCCCTTCTAGGGCACATGGCAGAATGTGTGTGATGGACGTGCCTGGTGGCCACCTTGGAAACCTCCTGTGAATGACAGGCCTTAAAGTGCCTTTTTTCTCTCCCATCCTTGAGGTTGACTCCTCATGCTGAGTGGCAGGGGTGGTGGTGGTGATGGTGAGTATTATTATTTGGAATCACAATCTCCATCTGTAGCTACCCAGGCTGGAGCACAAGGGTATGCTCACTGCTACTGTGGACTGCAACTGCTGGGCTCAGGCAATCCTCCCGCCTTGGACCCCTGAGTGACTGGAAACACAGGCCTGCATCACCACACCTGGCTAATATTTGGATTTATTTATGATGGCCAAGACGAGGTCTCACCCTGTGTCCTGGGCTGTTGTTAAAGGCACATACTCAGGCCGTACACTGGCCTGAGCCTCCAAAGAGCTGGAATGCCAGGCTGAGTGCCTGTGCCTGGCCTGTGATTGTGGTGTTGGTGGAGGTTGGTGTTATTTTGAGTCAGAGTTCCTCTCTGTC
>NW_006972362.1:0-917 GCF_000164805.1 Carlito syrichta | reverse complement strand
TTTGTGTGTATGTGTGTGTATTTATTCTGCTTGGTGTTCATTGAGCTTCTTAGATCTATGTGATGGTAATTTTTATTTAACTTGGCAAATTTTGGCCTTTATTTCCTCAAATATTATTTTAGATCCAATCTCTCTCTTATGTCTTTTTGGGGATCCAATTATACACATATGATACTGTTGATATAATATGTGTATATGGCCATATGCATGCGGCATTCATGCATATGGCATTATGTATGTGACATGTGAATATGACATGTGTATATGACCAGACAGTAGGTTAGGCTTTGAAGTCCATCATCTCTGCTGCTGCTATTCAGTTCTGTTCTTTACAAAAATAGGTGGCAGGCTAGATTTGGCATGTAGACCATACTTTGTAGACCCCTGGATTGATGGTGATAGTTGCTGGTGCTGCATTGTGGATTCAGGGGTAAAAATCAGAGCAATGCAAAACACAAATACTGGAAATAAGTAAAGTGTGGGGAGCTGGGTGATGAGACTGAAAGAATAGGGAATGGGACTAGAAAGATATGTTAGATGGCCGGGTGTAGTGATGCACAACTGTAATCCCAGTGCTTTGGGAGGAGGGGTAGGAGGATCACTTGAGGCCAGGAGTTTGAGATTACCTCAGCAATAAAAGTGAGATCTCATCTTTATAAGACATTTTAAAAAAATTAGCCAGATGTAATGGTGTGGGCCTGCAGTCCCAGCTTCTCGGATGGCTGAGGTCGGAGGGTTGCTTGAGCCTAGGAGGTTGAGGCTGCAGTGGGCCATTATTGTGCTGCTGTACTCCAGTCCGGGTGACAGAGTGAAACCCTGTCTCTTAAAAAAAAAAAAAAAGGTTATGTTCCATGTATTGCTTTATTTGAAAACTGTATGGAAGAATCATAGGCTTTTAATCAATATAATGACAGGGT
>NW_006972361.1:0-4496 GCF_000164805.1 Carlito syrichta | reverse complement strand
TTTATTTGGTATTATACTAGAATGGCCTGTTCTCTTTACATAACTTTCCCAGGTTAATAACTGCAATTCCCAGCCTCAAAACAACTCTTCATACATGTTACCAATTGTAGAAGCAAAAACTGTGACTTGGAGTGATTAGTTTGCCAGTGATCATACAACTCATAAATGACTCAATGGACTCCAACTCCTGAGCGTGTTGCCCTTTCCACACAGTGAGCTCAATTGCACCCTCTGTGCTTATACAATCAGGCTTTCAGAGCCTGCTGAGTTGTATTGGACAATTTTGCTCTGCACTAAATGGATTCTGATTGCTAAAACTTTCGAGTCATTGTGCTTTTCACATATCAGCTGCTGCCTTCTGCATTCTTGGTTGATCCCAATGGGGTTTTCTTTGCGTTCGTTTGCCTCAGGCAGCTGAGCACTGTTGGCGGATATCAGAAAACAGGAAGGCTTGGTAATAATTTAAGTTCACATTGACCAACCTCACTCAAGCCCTTAGCAGAGACTGGTGATTCTACTGCTTTTCTCCTGCCTCCTGGTTTGTGCAAACAGGTCTTCAAAGCTTCTCCACTAGCGAATATTTGATCCATATGCCCTTCTCTCTACTGTGAGACGATGACCCCTATTTTTGCTTTACAGGAAAAATAAAAGCTACCAGAAATAAATGGTCCATTTTCCTGTCAGTTCTCATATTCAAAATTTCCTACTGCTGCATTACAAAGTAACTTATATTTTGCTGAATGCTTAGAATATGTAAACTTTATCCTAGGCACTTTGGACACAAATATGATGAAACCAAACTATTTTCCTATCATTCTATAGTAGAGACAGAAAATAACCTTACATATAAACCTTACATAAAGAAACAGAACCAGTCAGAGATAGGTAGATGGATGGATAGATATAAATGATTAATAAGTATAATAAGAGATACAGGCATACTCTTGGAGATATTCTGGGTTCAGTTCCAGACCACTGCAACAGAGTGAATATCACAGTAAAATGAATCCTAGGAAATGTTGGTTTCCCAGTACATATAAAAGTTATGTTTACACTATAATGTAGTCTATTAAGTATGTCATGGTATTTTTGTCTAAAAAAAGTGCATGCCTTATTTAAAAAAAACTTTTGCTAAAATACCAACAATCATCTGAGCCTTCAGAGAACATTAATCATTTTGCTGGTTGAGGGTCTTAACTCGATGTTTATGACTGCTGCCTGATCAGGGTAGTGAGTGCTGAAGGCTAAGGTAGCTGTGGCAATTTCTTCAAATAAAACAACAATAAAGTGTGCCACATTATTGATTTGTCCTTTCAGAAAATAATTATTTATAGCTCACAATGCTGTTTTATAACATTTTATGCACAGTAGAACTTTCAAAATTACAGTCGGTTACCTAAAACGCTGCCACTGGTTTATCAACTAAGTTTATGCAATATTATAAATATTTGTTTCAACAGTATTCACAGCTTCTCCAATAGGAGTAGATTCTATCTCAAAAAAATACTTTCTTTACTTATCCTTAAGAAGCAATTCTGCAGTCATTTAAATTTGATCATGAGGATTTAGTAATTCTGTTACATCTTCAGGCATCACTTCTAATTTTACTTCTTTTGCTATTTCTACTAGATCTCCTGTTACTTCCTCCACTGCAGAATTGAACCCCTCAAAGTCATCTATGAGGTTTGGAATCAGATTATTTCTGTGAATGTTGATATTTTTACTTCCTCTCATGAATCACAAATGTTTTTAATGGCATCTAGAATGATAAATTTTTTTCAGATGTTTTTAATTTACTTTGTCTAGGTCCATCAGAAGAATTACTATCTGTGGCATCTGTAGCCTTATGAAATCCTTTTCTTCAGTAATGAAGTTTGAAAGTTGAAATTACTTCTTAATCCTTGTGCTGTAGAATGGATGTTGTGTTAGCAGGCATGGACACAATGTTAATTTCCTGAACATCTCCATCTGGGTTTTTGAGTGACTATGTGCATTGTCAATGAGCATTAGCATTTTGAAATATATCTTTTCTTTTTTTTCTGAAAAGTATGGCTCTTCAGGCTTTTTTCTTTTTTTCTATTTAATTTTAAAGATGTGGTGTACAATTCAGGGTTATGTATACAAATGTTCATTATGCAGGTACCCTTGTTGATAAAGTGTACACCACCTTCCCCTGGCAGTTTCCCACTGCTGCCGGTCCTGCCCCAGCCCTCCCCTGGTAGTTGGCCACTACTGCCAACTCTTTCTTATAGTATTATGATAGTTGTCCAAGGTCTGCTTATGAGTTGGAATATGTGATATTCGGTTTTTCTTTCTGTGATAGATCACTCTGTATAATAGCCTCTAAGTCCATCTAAGTTGCCGTTAATTTCTTAATTTTGTCCTTTATGACTGCATAATATTCCATCATGTGTATGAACAACATTTAAAAAAAAAATTCAGTCCTCTTTTGATTGGTAGCATGGTTGATTCCATGTTTTTTCTATTGTAAATAATGCTGCAATAAACATGCATGTGCAGGTATCTTTTTTGTAGAGTGATTTGAGTTCTTCTGTTGTATATTCCCAGTAGGGGGATTGTGGGCTCATATGGGAGGTCAACTTTTAGGTCTTTTAGGATCACCACACTGTTTTCCACAGAGGCTGTACTAGTTTATGATCCCACCAACAATGTAGAAGTGTTCCCTTTTTGCTGCATCCTCTCCAGCATCTGTTGTTTTTTGATGATGGCCATCCTGACTAGAGTTAGGTGGTATCTCAGTGTGGTATTAATTTGCATTTCTTTGATGAGTAGTGAGGCTGAGCATTTTGTCATGTATCTTTTGGTTACTCCAATGTCTTCTTTCGAGAACTGTCTATTCATATATTGTAATGTAGCTGTTTATTTTTATTGCCAGCTCATTTGAGTTCCTTGTGGATCCTAGATGTTAGGCTTTGTCAGATATACAGATGACAAATATGTTTTTCCCAGTCGGTGGGCTGTCTCCCTACTCCCTCAGTGGTTTCTTTGGTTTTGCAGAAGCTTCTTAGTTTGATGAGGTCTCACTGGTCAATCTTATCTCTACGGCATGAGCACTTTGGAGTTTGATCAGAAATTGGTTGCCAATTCCAGCTTCCATAAGGGTATCTCCTGCATTTTCTAAGGTTCTTATAGTTTGAGGTTTTATGTTTTGGTCTTTGATCCATTTTGAGTTGATTTTTGTGTATGGTGATAGGGAGGGGTCTTGTTTTAATTTTCTGCCTGTGATCAGCCAGTTTTCCCAGTACTATTTACTGAATAGGTTCTCCGCTTGACGGTGGTTGATGATGGAGGCTTTGTGAATGATAAGTTGGTTGAGAAATTGAAGTTTTGCTTCTGGAATCTCTATCCTGTTCCACTTGTCTGTCTGCCTGTTTTTGTACCAATACCAGGCTGTTTTGATTATTGTAGCTTTATAATAAAGCTTAAAGTCTGGAAGTGTGATGCCTCCCACTTTTTTTTTTGTTGAGGTTGTTGTTGTTTTACTGAGGACTGTTTTGGCTATTTCTGGTTGTTTATATTTCCGTATGAACTTCTGTATTGTCATTTCTAGGTCTGAGAAGAATGATGATGGTAAATTAATGGGTATTACGTTAAATCTGTAGATTTCCTTGGGTAGGATGGACATCTTAGCAGTGTTGATTCTTCCAATCCATGAGCATGGAATATTTTTCCATTGGTTTGTATCATCTTTGAGCAGTGTTTTATAGTTTTCATTGTAAAGTCCCATGATAGAGGCTGGGCAGAGCTGTGTGGGGCAATGCAGGCCTTTGCCCAGCCCTGGGACTGAGTAGATGGCACCTGTCAGTGTCATCACTGGCATTGGAGCTTTCTTCCAGATTTACACCACCTATCTTCCTCACAGTTCCTCTTGCTCATGCCTGGTCTGCTGCTGCACTGATGGCATGGGCTGGGTGCCAGGTGGTGAGGGGTGGCTGTTCTCTGCTGCCTCTTCTCAAGAGAGTCCCTAGAGTGGCAGATGACCCTGCATATCCAATTATCCAATCTCAGGGCCGTGGTGGGTTGCAGTCACCTCCAGAGGAGACCCCTGGGTGCATGAAGCTGAGTTTCCCCTCAGACGGACTTTCACTCACCCACCAGCACACACCCACTCACGGAAGAGTCTTTATGGAAACTTGCATTTGTAGAGACTCTCACATTCCAACCTGTTTTATCACCATCTTGCCCAGAAACCCGCCAGGCTTTTTTTCTGAAGAGATGCCTCAAAGGTATTGACTTTCTTTCTCTAGCTATTGACCTTAACTGGATTTTTTTTTTTTTTTAGATAACTTGCTGCAACTTCTACACTAGCACTTGTTGCTTCACCTTGCACTTTCATGTTATGAAGACAACTTATTTCCCTCAATGTTGTAAACCAACTTCTGTGAGCTTCAAACTTTCCTTCTTCAACATCCTTACCTCTCTCAGCCTTCAGAAAACTGAAGGGGTTTATGGTCTTTCTCTGGATTAGGCTTTGC
>NW_006972360.1:0-1080 GCF_000164805.1 Carlito syrichta | reverse complement strand
TGGGTCACCGAGCCAGACCCTGTCTCCTAAAACATCTTATTCATACACAGATTCTCATCTGCACATTGTGTGTTCACAGGGCGACTGGTTTTAGAGCTAGGAACAATGGGATTGGGGGAAAGTAATGTCCCCGGTTGACAGATGTGTCCATGGCCTCTCGTGGCGGGAGGTCTTCCTTGCTAAGTCGGATGGTCAGTCTGCCTGGGGCACAATTCTGACCTCGGAGAGGAGAATCAGCAGGAGCCCGGTCAGTGAACCTCAGCAACTCCCTCACCAAAGCAGGAGTACCCATTGGGGTGGTTGGAACTGAAAGGTCCCGAGTTTGGGGGACCCTCACACATGAGTGGGTGGGGAGAAGGATTGAGGGCAGAAGTTTTGCAGGATAATGGATTTCTTTCTTTTGCTCTTTCTTTCTTTCTTTTTTCTTTCTTTCTTTCTTTCTTTCTTTCTTTCTTTCTTTCTTTCTTTCTTTCTTTCTTTCTCTCTCTCTCTCTCTCTCTTTCTTTCTTTCTCTCTCTCTTTTTCTTTCTTTCTCTCTCTCTTTTTCTTTCTCTCTCTCTTTTTCTTTCTTTCTTTCTTTCTTTCTTTCTTTCTTTCTTTCTTTCTTTCTTTCTTTCTTTCTTTCTTTCTTTCTTTTTCCTTCTCTCTTTTTTTTAATTTCCTCACTAGGTTTTCCAGGCTGCTCTCAAATCACCCAACTCAGACCATCCTCTCAGCCTGGGCTTCCCAAACTGCTACAGACACAGGGTTCCCATTTAGTTTACATCCTGGTCATCCTGCCTGGTCTTGAACTCTGGCCCTGAGGTGAACCTCTCACTGAGGTTGGCCCACAACCCTGGCTTTCTGGGTTTTGCTTGGGGTCGAGGTGGGGGCTTGCTATGGTGTCCAGCCTTTATTTGAACTCCTGGGCTCTGGCCATCTTCTCGGTTCAGTCTCCCAAGTGCTGAGGAGAGAAGCGTGAGACGCCCGGCCTCCCTGACCCTTCGAACGTTTGAGAGTCATGCCATTATTTCCCCCAAAGTGGCACTTGGGAGGAGCGAGCAGGTCCACCCTGGGGAATGAGGCTGGTGGAGGGGTGGG
>NW_006972359.1:0-822 GCF_000164805.1 Carlito syrichta | reverse complement strand
CGAAGGAGGCCCCAGCCTTGGGCCTAGAATTCCTGAAAGATGGTGGATCAGCATACAACTGGGTTGTGGTTTTGGGAGGCCGAGGTGAGAGACTACTGAAGCCCGGGTGTTCGAGCTCCCTGGAATGCAAGCACTGGAGTTGTGCATGGTGGCATCCACAGTCCAGGCTACACAGGATAAGGTGGCCTCTGTTCTGGGTGTTCCTTGGCTTCGCCCCTGCAGACAGACCATGCAAGTCCAGACTGGGCACCATCAGCCCCATGCCCTGGGAGGCCGATATGGGAGGTTGCATGAGCCCAGGGGTTGCAGACAAGTCCAGGAGACATGACAAGACTGCATCTTAGCAAGAGGACTCCAAAATCGAGTCTGGCATGGTGGATCTCGAAGTCCCAGGTGCTCAGTGGCTGATGTGGGAGGGCAACCTGAGCCCCACAGGTCAAGTCCCCGGGATCCACAATCGTGACGCTGCACCCCAGCCTGGCTGATGGAGACTCTGGAGACAAAAAAGACATATCCCACATGCATCACAATGGTCATCCACAGCTTCCCATGGAAAGATCTGTGTGGTCGGCAAACAATGGAGTGATCGGGAGAGGAAGGGGACCTCTCCTGTCCCAAAAGTTGCAGACCAGGCGACCAGAATCTGGGCTGGCCTTGGCATTGCCTGACTCCCTTGATTGCTCTGTGCCCAATGGCCGCCCTAGCACAAAGCCATCTGTTCCATGAGGTTACACAAGTCTGTTCTGTGGGGCACTAATGGGGAGTGTTAGGCAGGCCTTCTGGGGTGTGTGGTCAAAGGTGTGTGACTGATGTGCCTGGTGG
>NW_006972358.1:0-7754 GCF_000164805.1 Carlito syrichta | reverse complement strand
CCACTTTTTCTACAGCTTACTTCATGCCCTTTGTAACATTTCAGTAATTATCACAGTATTTCAAACTTTCTCATTATTGTTATATCTATTATGATGATCAGTGATGAGTGATCTTTGATGTTGCTGTGACTATACAAGATGGCAAACTTAACTTATACATGTTGTGTGTGTTCTAACTACTTCATGAAAAGTTATTTCCCACTCTTTGTTCCTCTCCTCCAGTCTTCTTATTCCTGAAGACACAACAATATTAAAATTAGGCCAATTAATAAGTCTTCAATGGAATCCTATCGTTCCAATGAAAGAAAGAGTCACACATTTCTCATTTTAAAGTAGAATTTAGAAGTGTTTAAGTATAGTAAATGATTAAGCTTGTGCCAAAAGGCAAGATAAAACAACAGCTAGGCCTTTTTTGCCAAACAATTTGCCACGTACTGCATGCAAAGTAAGAGTTCTTTTTTTTTTTTTTTTTGATTTGGAGTCTCACTCTATCATCCAGACTGGAGTGCAGTGGCCACTCCCACCCACTGCACCCGTGATCTGCTGGGCTCTGGCGATCCTTCCACCTCAACCTTCCAAGTAACTGGAACTAGAGTCTTGTGGTACCACGCCTGGCTAATTTCTGATTTATTGTAGAGATGAGGTCTCGCCAAGTTGCCCAGGCGTGTCTCAAACCCACAGGCTCAGGCAATCTACTAATCTCAGTGTCCCAAAGCACTGGGATTACAGGCGGAGTCACTGAGTCCAGTCAAGACTTCTTGAAGAAAATTTAAAATGCCACTACAGTGAACACAAAAATCATAAGAAAGTAAAATAGCCTTACTGCTGATATGAAGAAAGTCTGAGTGGTCTGGAGAAAAGACCAAATCAATTATTTTAAGCCTATTCCAGAACAAGGCTCTAACTCTCTTAAATTCTGTGAAGTGTGAAGAAAAAAAGTTGAAGGGTAGTAGAGGTTGATCCATGAGGTTTAAACAAAGATGTCAGCTTCATATCATAAAAGTACACTTTGGGAGGCCAAGGCTAGTTGATTGTCTGAGCCTGTGGGTTCAACACCAGGCTGGGCAATTTGATGAGACCTTGTCTTAACAATAAATCAAAAATTAACTGGGCATGGTTGCATACACCTGTAGTTCCAGCTACTTGGAAGGTTGAGGCAGAAGGATCATCAGAGCCCAGCAGGTCGATGCTGGGGTGGCCATGAGTGTGCCTCTGTACTCCATCCTAGGTGACAAGGAGACAAGAACTCAGAACAAAAGTACATGATGGGGTGGAACAGCAGGTGTTGATGTAGAAATTACATTAAATTATCCATAAATCCTAGCTAAGATAACCCATGAAGGTGGCTATGATACAGAGAACCACTAGTGTCCATTCATATTGTCACAGCCCCTAGAGAAGGGCAGAGCAAGGATTCAAGTGCTCCTGCACATCCTGAGCACATCATTTAGAGTCCCCTTATCTCCAATGCATTCTCAGTAAGTAGCTTCAGGGGATCCTTGGTTTCCCTGTAGACTACATCCATTCAACAGAAAGGTGCAAATCTCCATATACTCCTTTTTCTCTGAGTGGCTATAAGTTTGAATAATATAGTATCAATTTAATTGTAAGCCTTGTTATTTATATAACTTTTGTATCAATGCAATTATAAGTATTGTGATGTGTATAACTTTTGCATAATGCATGATGTCTTAGTCCTTGTAAACTCCCTTTACTCTATGGCAAGTGTGATCAAGGCTTCTGCAAGGCCCTACTGATAAAAGCTGTGAGATACCTCTGATACCTGGCACCAAAAGTCTATACTGAAAAATGTCACTATTGATAAATGCAGCTGAAATTCAAGTTCTATTCAATGTTCTGCTGGTCATGTAACTAACGTGTAGGTACTAACAACTCTGGAGTTATAAAAGTGAACTGTTAAAACCTGGATGGTGAGAAGGACCATTGTAAAAAGATCTCAAGTCTGGTTCTGGTCCCTGGATTTGAACTCATAAATAAACTTCTTTCTATCAGTTCCCTGCCCTTTTGATTTATTGGTATCAAGGGGAGCAGTCGAGCATTACTCAAACCATTACAGCTACACTAAACAACAAATTTTCAGTGTAGACAAAACAACATTCTAATGGAAAAAAAATGTATCTAGGACTTGTATAAGTAGAGAGAAGTGAGTTCCTGGTTTAATTCTTCAAAGGACAGACTGACTTTCTTCTTAGGGGCTAATGTACCTGGTCCATTTTAAGTTGAAGCCAATGGTCATTTACCATTCTGAGAATTCTAGCACCCTTAAGAATTATACAGATTCTAGTCTGCCTTTGTTTTATTAACGGTTCAACAAAGCCTAGATGATAGCATACCGTTCACATTATGCTTTAATTAACATTTTAAGCCCACATTTGAGAACTGCTTCTTAGCTCCTTGTCAATGAATCTAGTCACCCAAGAGCTCTAATGAAGATATACAAGAAAATTAATGTTGTTTTTATGCTTGATAACACAGCATCCATTCTTTGGCCCAAGGATCAAGGAGTCATTTCAACTTTCAAGTTTATTATTTAAGAAATATATTTTGGCCATTGCCAGGCTGGCATTACCATTGCCTCGCTAGGCTATGGTGTGGCCATGTGCTCTTTGAGTTATGGTCAGGTCATGTTTCCTGACTTTGGTCCCATTCCCTACCTTGGTGAGGTGAATCTTCTCTCTCTCTCTCTCTCTCTCTCTCTCTCTCTCTCTCTCTCTCTCTCTCCAATTTAGTTTCTAAATAAACTATATCTTCTAATCTAAAAAAAAAAGAAATATGCTTTGTATAACTATAGCTTCCATAGATAGCAATTTTTCAGATAGATATGGGCAAGGTAAATTGAAAACTTCTGGAAAGGATTTCCCATTAAAGATGCCAATAGAATATTTGTGATTCATGTGAGAAGGTCAAAATATCAAGAATAATAGGAGTTTGGAAGAAATTGATTTCAACATTCATAAATGACTTTAAATAGTTTAGGAATTTAGTGGAGGAAGTAACTGTAGACGTGGAGATAGCAGAAGAACTAGAATTCCAATTGAAATCTAAAGATGAGGCTGAATGCTTTAATCTCATGATAAAACTTGAAGGAATGAAAATTGCACCTTACTAATGACCAAAGAGAGCAATTTCTTGAGAGGAAACTCACTGATGAAGATGCTATGAACATTGTTGAAATGACAACACAGGATATAGAATTTTGCATAAGCTTAGTTGATAAAGCAGTGGTACCATTTGAGATGACTGACTCCAATTTTGCCAAGATGTCTACTGTGGGTAAAAAGCTAGGAAACATCACCACATTCTCCACAGAATTATTTTGAGAATGAAGTCAATCCATGTCAAACCACACAGTTGTCTTATTTTTGAAATTTTCCACAGCCACTCAATCTTCAGCAACCACCATCTAATCAGTTCAGCAGCCATCGGAAAGGAGTAAGACCCTCCACCAGCAAAAGGTGATGACTTGCTAAAGGTGCAGATGATAATTGGCATGTTTTTAGCAATAAAGTATTTTTAATTAAGGTATCATTTTTTAGACATAATGCCATTGAACAGGTAGTATACTACAGTATAGTGTAAACATACCATTTATAGGCACTGAGAATAAAAAAATAATTGTGGACTCTATTGCAATGGTTGTTTTACTATTGTGGTCTGGAACTGAGCCCATACTGGCTCAGAGGTATGCCTGTATTTCTCCTTTATAATGTATACAAAACAAGAGGAAAGATTATCTGTAATCAGTGAACGTAGTAGTGAGGTAGTGGCATAAATTACTTGAGGAAAATGGTTAAAGCTTTAAATATATACACAGAAGAATAAAAATGTGGGCATAAAGAATTACTTTCAACCAATTTTGTGAACCTAGCAGAGGTTGAAGACCACGCATTTGATAGTGCCATTGATCTGCACAGGTATTTAATCTTTTACTTTTCTTATAAAATGAGATAATGTTTAAAACCAATTAATTTAAAAGGATGATATTTGCTTTGTTATTTTCCTGATATATGTCTCTTAAATATATGAGATAAACATAGCTACTATCTCATTGTCTAAAACAGTAAGTGAGTGGTGATGTTACCCCCCATGTCTCCTCAGTGACATCTGGCAATTTCTGGAAATATCTTTGGTCTTTAAAACTGGAAAGGGAGGATGATACTAACATTTTATTGTGAGATTGGGGAAGCTTTAAAAAATCTGCAATGCATAATTTAACCCTCCATAATAAAGAATTGCATGAGCCAAATATAATAGTGCTGAGGTTGAGAGGCTCTGTTTTTAGTTAATAAAACAGGTTAAATAGGTAAAGTAACTTGCTCAAAATTGCATAGTTTACAAACATGAGGCTAATACAATAGTAAACACGATCTGAACCTGACACAGGTCCTGTCTACTCTTTTGAAATTACATTATGCTAGTTTAGATTTGTAGAGATAAAATATACACAAGTCAACAAGTCTTAGGACACGGCTACTAGAACAGTTGGTGAAGGAGGACAGAAGTGAAGATAAGTGAATTTTGAGAAGACACATGGGATAAGGATATTGATAGCATCTGCATAGCAAAATCATCACTGTGTTTATTTACAGTATTTTAGTGGGCATATGGATTGTGAGACAAGCATCAATGTTGTTCAATGAAGATATCAGTGTATAAAAATCTTATAGTTTCAAAATAAAGGGTGACATGAAATTGCCCTTCATATGAAGAAAAATGGTTAAATATTTTCTACCTTATATGGTTCAATCTAGTTATGATTCTTACCAGATTGTGAAAAATAATGTTTTAGAGCTATGAGTGTGCATCACATCTCCACCTCCGTGCTCCCTCTTTACTTATGTGATGTTTGTGTAGAGTGGGGGCAAGAGAATGATTTCTTGAGAGATAACTGGAAAAAAAATGATCCTTAGGTGAATTACAGACCTCAAATGAGCAGACTGCCAGGTTCATCCTTTGAAAGGAATAGTCAATTCTGTAAGTGTTTTTCAATTTCTCATCTAATAAAATGTGAAGTTCTTGGTCTATTATGTGATGAAATCCAAAATATGACATCTCAAACATGCATATCAAGAGTAAGAATCTTGTCTTGATTGTCTCTATGCCTACTTCAGGATTCAACATGCTATGCATTTGTTACATATTTGTTGGATGAATCAATTCATGCATAAATATTTAATAACATAAACTAGGGAGCCATAACCTTGGGGGTATTATTTTAGAAAGTTTTTTTTTCCCTGAAAGTGTTTTGAGGGATAGATTTGACAATTTAATTGTCTGAAAACCATACCTGTTTAGCCACTAAAGTGAGACAAGAGGTCTTGAGAAGAAACTCTAGACTTCTGTTTTATTTTCTACTTAAAATGGTACAAGATACAAGTTCTATACACTGAAAATTATATCATATTTTAATTAATTGCTATTTTTCACGCACATTCCTAATACATTTTTATGAATAATAAATTGAAAAAAATTAAGAAAAATTAAAAAATAGAACACTTAAAATATTACATCGTTTTAAACATGGCAGAATGATTTTCCTCCATGATTTAAAGGCATTCTGTTACAATATATTCTTATTTTTTTATTTTTAAAAATTAATTCTAATTTTAACAAAATAACATAATATGCTATTCAAAAATCTAAAAGCACATATAATTTTTTTGTTTTTTATACAATAAAGTATTAATTAGTTCCAACAAGATTGTGAGCTAAAAAATATCACTTTGAAACATTTTTAACAGTTGCAATTTTAAAAACATACCAATTTATGCAAATATAGTATATATTTCAATTTATAAAGCACTTTTAATCAATCAAAGACTTTTTGAGTTTTAATTTGCACATTTATAAAAGTAGCATTTGATACTTCATGTGCTATGATTCCAAACACAAAGCAATTCGTGGTTTAAACCTATTTTTGAATACTAATTTCTTATTTCTAATGCCTCTATCTGGTTTAAAGATTTGCAATATCTTTTATCCTATTAATATGTTTGATTGATATCATTAAAACTTCAAAGATCATATTTTGTCAATATTTGTAGAGCATTTCAAACTGTAGCATGAAACTTAATGATGGATTTAGACCAATTGTTGACATATTTATAATTCCAATCAGTTTAAATTTTATCTGCTTTTCTCGGCTAAAGTCATTTAGCTACACAAGATTCATGCAGTTTGAAGATTATCAAACAGTATGTGTTCTTTAGTAATATAGCTTTAAGTATTCCTATTGTGGAAAAAAAATTCTTGATATGCAAGTAGCCATCAAACTAAATACATATTATGCCACAAAAAAGCTTCATCTTTAATTTATTTTGCTGCATTTGTTTATGTTCTTTATATTCTTATTATATTCAGCATAATAAGTTAAATCTTGGAAGAAAGATACAAAAAAGCCGTTTCAAGCCGTGATTGTATCAGTTTTATAGTTTTTGTTCTCCTTTAAAATTAATGTGCAAGATTTTCATGATAAATAAGGTACTCAAAGAATCAGAGTGAGAGATCGAAATACTTGAGTGAACCATTTTCACATAAACTACTTTTTGTGAGAACAGCCTATATTAACAGAGGCAGGTCATATTCTTAAAAGAAAGCATGCATTAAAAATTAATAAAATGATGTCTATTTTACTGAAAGTCTTGACTCTCTCTAAAAGTAAGAATTTTCTTTTATTAAGGGGAAGAAGAAATTAAGTCCAAAAGGGAGATTATGCATGCAAAATTTTGCCTTGTACAATTTAATTCACTTTATGTGCATTTATTCATTTTAGAGA
Organism: Carlito syrichta; assembly: GCF_000164805.1. Taxonomy (NCBI): domain Eukaryota; kingdom Metazoa; phylum Chordata; class Mammalia; order Primates; family Tarsiidae; genus Carlito; species Carlito syrichta. Next base: position 958 of record NW_006972358.1, on the reverse strand, counting down.
GTATTAATCAGAAATAAAATGGTGTTAAAATAAAGTCAGCACTGGAGATTCACATTTGGGAAAATGCAACGTTTGTGAATTTGGAACAGATAAATTTACCACATACTCCTAAGCCAAGATTTTAACAATTCTTTTTTTTTTGAGTTGGAGTCTCACTCTGTCGCTCAGACTGGAGTGCAGTGGTCGCTCCCGGCCTGCAACCTCGACCTGCTGGGCACCGGCGATCCTTCCGCCTCAGGCTTCCAAGTAGCCAGAATTACAGGCATGCGCTACCACGCCCAGTTGATTTTTTATACAGATGAGGTCTCGCTGCCCAGGTGGGTCTCGAACCTGCGGGCTCAGGCAATCCACTCACCTCAGCCTCCCAAAGGTGCGGGATTACAGGCTGAACCACAGAGCCCAGCTTTTTTTATTCTTTTTTAATCTGCAAGTTTATCTGTCAAGTTTCTCCAAGTTATGCTGCAGTGACACAGCAACAAACACTTGTTCCTTTATTCAACTACTTGTCCATAGAGGAAAACAACAACCCCTGCTGCACTGCATCTTCAATGTGAGTTAAGTTCATGATGGTTTGTTTTTTTTTTCTCATGACATTTCAACCTAGAAGCAACACAAGCCACTCACACTTACACATTGCCCAAAATGAGTCTCATGGAAACATTCAACTTCAAATGTAATGAAAATGCAGTGACATTACATAAGATACATGAAATAATTGAGAGACAACATGTACCTTCCATTGAATAAGAAAACCTAGAAAAATGTGCATGAGTAAATATCAAAAATATTTATTAAAAAGTTAAAAAAAATAAGCACTACACACACACACACATTTACAATTTCTTCTCTTTTCTTTTCTTTCTTTTCTTTTTTTTCTTTTTTTTTTTTTGAGTTGGACTGCAGTGGCACACTCATGGCCACTGCAGCCTCAACCGGTTGGGCTCTGGTGATTCTTCCA
>NW_006972357.1:0-758 GCF_000164805.1 Carlito syrichta | reverse complement strand
TAGTCAACTTCATGGTGTCCCAGGAGCATGAACTTGAGTTTCCCCTCAAGTAGATATTCACTCATCCACCAGCACACATCTACTCACACAGAGAGTCTGTATGGACACTTGATTTTACGATGGCTCTCAAAGTCCGACGTATCCTGTTGCCATCTTGTTTAGCACCCCCCATTCCAGTTTCATTGGGAAGAATGAATGGTTCCACGTTTTTGCTATTGTGAATACTGCTGCAATAAACATGTATTTGCAGGTATTCTTTTTGTAGAGCTATTTGAATTCCTCCAGGTATATTCCCAGTAGACTTTTTACTGGGTTATAAGGAATGTTAATTTCTTGTTCTCCTGGAAGCTTCCACACTATTTTCTATAGAGGTTGAACAAGTTTGCTTTCCAAACATCAGTGTAGAAGTGTTTCTTTTTCTCCAACATCCGTTTTTTTAAAATTTTTTTATTAATTATGGTCATTCTTACTGGATTATGAGGTATATAATTGTGACTTTGATTTACATTTCTCTGATAATTAATGAGGCTGAGAACTTTTTCTTGTGATTAGTCCACCTGTATATCATATTTTGAGAAATGTCTATTCATGTCCCTTGCCTATTTTTATGGGTCTGTTTGTTTGTTTGTTTGTTTCCTTTCAGCACATTTGTCTTCCTTGTATATCTTGGATGTTTGGTCTTTGTCATATAAATAGGCGGCAATTTTTTCCTCATTCAATTTGTTGTCTCTCCACTCTCCTTTGCATTGCAGAAGCTC
>NW_006972356.1:0-561 GCF_000164805.1 Carlito syrichta | reverse complement strand
GAGCTACTCAGCTGATCATAATACTCAGTTTGCTGTCAGCTTCCATGCTGTGAGCAATTCTCGATGGTGAAATGCAATTACACACTTGTGCAAGTACAGAACAAACCACTGCAAATGTTGCAACACCGGGGAGAAACTGGAGAGTTGGGCCTTTTTGTCCCTTCAGAATGTTCTGTTTAACCAGAGAATTACTTGTTCTTATTGACCAGTTTGAATTATTGACAGAAAACAAACCAGAACTTCCTATTTGTATTTTTAAATCCATTCACAATGCATTTACTCAGAGGCAGCAATGTCTCACCCCCCTTTCCTCCCTAAAAAGCAAGAACTCTAGGAAAAGATTCTCTTACCTTGAAGAATTTCTATTTTAGCCACTACCTAGATAACTAGGCAATATTCCATCTCCCTGATAGAAAAACCATGTAATTCAAAGGAATTCTAATCAGAGGGAAATGATTTCATATGCAAATCCCTGGTATATTCCAGACTAGAAATTCTTACTGTTACCTTTTGCTGAGGCCTACTGGGTGTGATGCATTCTTTGGGGCCTGTATATTTCAT
>NW_006972355.1:0-930 GCF_000164805.1 Carlito syrichta | reverse complement strand
TCTCACATCAGATGATTATGTCATGTATCAGTTAATTATGCTTAAAATAATAACATATTATGACCTCAGATACCATGTTCAAATTCTGTAGAACTCTGTTTTAATTGAGAATGGGGACAAAATTCAAATATAAATCACAAATGTGTCTTTTGTCAAAAATATTATGTAATAAGCACTTATATGGTTGTATACCTTTTATTTTTGTTAGAATACATATAATTCTTTGATAGCGGTCCATTCATCTTACCTAGGTGAGTGGTCATGGAAATTCTACTTTCATCACATGTTTATCAATGAGTATATACCATTTTTGTGCATGAAACACTTTGAATTTAGTTGTATGTATCTCTTACTACTGGCTTATTTTTGGCAAAATAATCCCCTCCCAGATTTATTCTAAATGTAGATACTATAAGATATCCTGCTTTTTTTTTTGAGTTGCATCTCAGTCTTGTCGCCCAGGCTGGAGTGCAATTGCATGCTCATGGCAACTGCAGCATCCATTTGCTGGACTTAGGGAATTCTCCGACTCAACCTTCCAAGTAGCTGGAACTACAGACGCATGTCACCATGTCCAGCTAGTTTTTGTGATGTACCGTAAAGTCAAGGAATCACCAAGTCGCCCAGGCTGGTCTCAAAGCCACGGGCTCAGGCAATCCTCTTGCCTCCGTCTCGCAAGGTGCAGGGATCACGGCCTGAACTCCGGGCCCAACCAATATCCTGCTATTTAGAGGCTGAATAATGTTCCATTGTTTGTGCATTTCCAATTGTCTTCTTTCATGAAAGATGTTTGGCTTGTTTTGAACAGTTAACTTTTGTGAATATCTTTGCAGTAAATATCAGTGTGCAAATAACCCTTCCATTTGAATCTAAATGCAAGGATTTGTCTTTTGTATACTTTATCAGTTTAACTGTCTGCCTTATGACAGC
>NW_006972354.1:2065-3303 GCF_000164805.1 Carlito syrichta | reverse complement strand
AGGAATATGGTTACACGTGTCCTCAATCACAAAAAAAATTTAGGGCTTCAGCTAAGGGCTAAACACTAATCAGGGTTTTTGATGCATGAATCTGGGAAAATGGAGTCCTCATATACAGGCAATTACAAGGCTTTTTGCTAAGAAAGAATAAGGAATCTGGAATACACGTTTTCTCAATCCCCAAAAACCTACAGGGTGCCTTGCTAAGGGCTAAACAAGATTCAGGGATTCGAAGAAGTGTTGTGGCTAACAGTCCTCATTACAGGAAACTGCACAGAACCTTGCTAAGCAAAAATAGGGAATGTGTTTTACACGGGTTCTCAATCACAAAATCTACATGGCGTCTTGCTAAGGGCTAAACAAGAATCAGAGTTCAAAACAGGAATCTGGGGAAAGGGATTCCTCGTATACAGGACACTACACGGCCTCTAGCGAAGGAAGAATAAGGAATCTGTGTTACACGAGTCCTCAATACGACAAAATAATCAGGGCGTCTTGCTATGGGACAAACAAGAATCAGGGCTTCGAACTCCCCTCATGTTGGGAAGCTATTTAGCTTGTGGATACTACAAATCAGTCAATTCAGGACCCCAGCAACATTCTGATCCTCTTGGTCTTTGTAAACGGGTATGTGGTGAAACATGTCGGTTAGGATCCTCAGGAAAATTGAGGCCAGATTACAGGACCAAAAGGACCATCTTGTCATATTTGGATGTAACTATGGTCTTAAGATGAACCTTGTAACTCTTAAACTTCCGTTTGCCCTTTCATTTGGAGAAGGGCCGATGGTTTTGCAGTTGCCAAATATTTAGTAAGTATTTTTAAAGGCAACCAGGAATCATGGATTCCTCATCCCTAGGAAAGTCCTGGACATCTGTCCTTTTGGACACAGTGTTTTGTAATCCACATCGACAGGGAAAATCAGGGCATCTTGCTGAGAACGAATACGGAATCCGGGTTCTTGGAGTTTTCATTCGCAGAAGTCTCAATGGACACTTGATAAGGTTTAATCAGGAATCTGGGCATCTAGGTCCTCATATTGTTAGGGTGTCTTGTACAAGGGAACCAGGAATCTTGGATTCCAATTCCCCCAAGAAACTTCTGGGAGTCTTACTATTGTTATCCAAACAACTTGAATTCTACATCAACAGGAAATGTCTCGGTGTCTTGCTGAGAATGAAGCAGGAATCTGAGTAATGGCAGTTCTCATATACAGGATACTGCACTGCCTCTTGCTA
>NW_006972354.1:0-1297 GCF_000164805.1 Carlito syrichta | reverse complement strand
GAAATGGCAGATTCCACAATCAAAGGATCACCTAACCATTTGTTAATCTGTCCACTGACTTCAGGTTTACCTCGTAGTCTAGAAAATACTGCTGCACATTCGTTTTGGTATTCAGAATATGGGATTAGGGGTTCCCACATATTTAGGACGTATTCATAAGGGGGAACCAGCAATCTTGGATTCCAAGTCCCTGGGAAAGTTCTGGCACTATGAGTATTGGTATGTAAGAATTTGGACATCCACGTCAACAGAAAATATCCAAGTGTGTTTCTGATAATAAAAAAGGAATCTGAAGCCGGGTTCGGTGGCTCAGCCTGTAATCCTGCACCTTTGGGAAGCTGAGGTGAGTGGATTGCCTGAGCCCGTGGGTTCGAGATCCGCAAGTGCAGCGAGACCTCATCTCTACAGTTAATCAAAAAATCAACAGGGCATTATAGTGCATGCCTGTAATTCCAGCTACTTGGAAGGCTGAGGCAGTAGGATCCCCGGAGCCCAGTAGGTAAGGCTGTGGTGGCCGGGAGTGACCACTGCACTCCAGTCTGGGTGACAGAGTGAGACGCCAACTCAAAAAAAAAAAAAGGAATCTGGGTTATGGGAGGCCTCAATCCATGAATTCTACATTGCTCCATTATAAGGACTTAACTGGAATGTGGGCTTCTAGTTCTCCAAATTCTTCAGAGCTACTTGCCACTTGGAAAGGACAAGTGTCATGATAGATTCCCAGCAGCCTTCTGGTTTCTTGATTGCTATTACTAAGAATCAGTCCTGCAATCCAGTTGGTTTCCTTGGGACAACTAAACCAGATTCCAGGACTGAAAGAATCATCTCACCGTATTTGTTTGTAACACTTGTCTTAAGATGTACCCTGTAATCTTAAAACTTCAGTTTGTGCATCTATTTGATATGGGCTGGGGCTTTTGAGGTTTCTAAGCATGTAGTACATATTTTTAAAGTTAATCAGTAATCACAGATTCCTGGGAAAAAACTGGGCATTTTTCTATTTGCATACAGAATTTTGGAATCCAGGTCACCCGGTATATTCAGGGCATCTTGCGGATAATGAGAAGAGAATCCTGGTTCAGGCAGTCCTCAAACATCAAAATCTATATGGCCTCTTGATAAATTTAATGAGGAATCTGGGCTTGTAGGTCCCTACATTTTTCAGAGCTACTTGCTGTGTGGATACCTAAAATCTCTAATTACAGATCGAAGATGTTTCTGGTCCCCTAGATAGTTGGAATCTAGCATCGGGACCTCCTTTTCCTTTTGTTTCTTGTGAACATCTTCGGCCATAATC
>NW_006972353.1:0-752 GCF_000164805.1 Carlito syrichta | reverse complement strand
TTTTGTGAAAGTGAGATGAAAGCCACCTGCAGGCTTTGAGCAGAAAAAGGATGATGTGACTTAAGTGTTAAAAAGATTCTTCAGTGAGGAGTCAAACATCCTGCTATGAGAAGAACTGACCGTAAGAAAACTGGAAGCGGAGGAGGCAGCAGGAAGAACAATCAAGAAATGATGGCAGTGACCCCCATATAGGGGAATGGAATTGGATCTGGGTTCCAAGAGCAGTGGGTTCTATTTCAGTGTTGCAGATGGATGGCAGGGCCTGCTCGTGGAGGGGAAGTGCAGTTAAAGGTCATGAGAGGTCGAGGATAACAAAGATTTCTGGCCTGAGCAACTAGAAAGATGGAGTGGACATTGATGGAGAAAAGGAAGACTTTGGAAGAACCAGGCTTCAGGTGGAATGAGGTTTGGGTTGTGCACACAGTATCTTGGATGTGCCCTCTGGACTTCTAAGATGGATCTCCAGATTGACTCTCTCATCTCTTCCAAGTGCCACAAGGGTACCCCAGAAACTGAAGACAGCAATTCCCTGATGAACTGTCAGAGATGCATCACACGTGAAATGTGGAAGAAGTATGGTGAGGCTTTACCTCTCCTGGTACTCAGAGTGATAGCTTTGTGTCCCAAGGTTTCTGCTACCAAGAGGCTGAGCCTGGGAAGGCATTTGCTGTTAAAAATCTCAGCAGAGGTGCTGTGACCCCAAACCAGTGTGGGCCCAACATTTTGAATTCTCAAGTTGTTCATCCAAGAAG
>NW_006972352.1:0-853 GCF_000164805.1 Carlito syrichta | reverse complement strand
CTGAAAATTTTCACAGCAGCAATAGAAAACGATTACAGGATAGTTGAGAACCTCTCGTCTTGTGTTGTCTTTGTACTGGAAGTTGGGAGATTTGTGTCCTAGTTTAGTTTGGCTATCTCAGCCATGTGATCTTACACAAAGGCGTTCTCCAATCTGTGCCTCAGTATTCTCACTGGCTGAACAGGGCCTTAAACAATTCTCAGAACCCTATAGAAGACAATATCTGAGAAGGAACTTCCTTTCTTCCAAAGTTAAAATGCTTTCCCGAGGGGTCCCGGTAAGATGGCGACAGCATATGTGAACTTGTGAGATTCTCTGAATGTGAGTTCCCAAAAACACTGTTGCTTTCCTTCCCCATTCCTCAGCCCAACACCAGCTGTGCTGGTCTAAGGCCTGGGGACCTTTGGTCCCACACAGGGCCGGATATTGTGGCCCCCTGCTGTGGCTGTTCCACCATACATGACTCTCACCTGCATGGGAGTCTTGGGTCTCAGATCCCTCCCTGGCTACATCATCTCATGCCCAGCACCCAGCACCAAGCCACCGGTCACTCAGGGAGACTCTGGGTGCCCACCCCTCAGACACACCGGTCCCATTCCTGGCTGAAGTACCCTGTGGGGGGCCCAGGGCCACTCTCACCACTCACTGCCTGCCCATTGGAGCTTTGGAGCTCTGGAGCTCTGGGTCCACCCTGGCTGAGGCACTCAGCATGTGACCCCAAGCTTGGGGACCCAGACAAGTGGAGAGAAACAGATTTATGAAAGAGAATCTGCCTCTGCCATTCTCCAGGCAGATATTTCCATTGCCCCACCCACCTTTCAGTAACCCCTACCTCGGTTCCTAAGGTAACATC
>NW_006972351.1:0-791 GCF_000164805.1 Carlito syrichta | reverse complement strand
CAGTCTCAAATCTATAGATGAGAAATAAATTTAACAGGTAACAGGTATGAAGTGCCTTTCACAGGGCTAAGCATCTCATTTATATATCAAGTGCCTTCTACTAACTTATCTTTTTGCAGTAAGGCTAACAGAATGCACTTAATAAAGTCAAACAGCTATCCTATATCTTTAGTCATCCTAGAAAGGACTGCTTTAGGAGTCACCAGACTTCTTTTGACCCATCATCTTAATTTTCAATTACCCTTCTTCAAACATATTTTGTATTTTCCTCATGCTTTTTAATTATAAAAGGTTGACATATAGCACTTTGTGTATATGATTTAATAGATAAGAACATAATGGAAAATCTTGTGTTAATGAATTCCCAAAACATATAACATTTTGCTGAGATAGAATTGTGGTTAAATATATTAATATAAGTCACAACTTCAGGTTGTGGGCCTGAAATTATGTGCAACTCTGATAAACAGAAATTGACTACAGAACTCATGAAGTAAAATGTTTTCTAGGTAATAATTAATCTTTTAAAAAACAGAAAAAGTAATCTCCCTGATATAACTATTCTTACCTCACTCTCTCACTTTAACTAAAATTAGAAAAGTACTGTCACAAAGTTATCAGGAGTTTGGAAACAGTTGAGTGCTAACACAAACTTGATGACAAGCAACTCATCCCTATTTTATGACACCCATGTCGTTTAAGTTATTTCATCAGATGTGGGAGCTGCTTTATTTCATTTATCAAATAATTCCATTTCTTTCAAAACAGTTCTTCAGTCCACCAGACTAGAA
>NW_006972350.1:0-836 GCF_000164805.1 Carlito syrichta | reverse complement strand
CAGTTTTCCAAAGATGTTGCTCTACTTTTCAGTCACATGCAGTTTAGAAGCATTTATTTTTTCCCAAATCCTTACCAGCCTCTGTTATTGTTTGTTTTATTAATGATGGCCTGTCTTATAGGGGGTATGTAGTATTTCAAATTGGTATCATTTGCATTTCTTTGATGATGAGTGAGGCTGAGCAATTTTCATGTGTCTGCTGGCTGCCCGTATCTCTTCTTATGAAAAGTGTCCAATAACATATTTTGCACACTTTTCAAAGGGAATGTTTGTCTGATTTTTCTGAGTGTTTGAGTTTCTTGCAGATCCTAGATGTTAAGTCTTTTTACAGGTAAATAGGTGGAGAATTGTTTTTCCCATTCTGTTGTCTGTATACCTGTTCTTCTGATGGTTTGTTTTGTTTTGAAGAAGTATGTTAATTTGATGAGATCCCACTTGTCAAACTTACTTCTTAAGACATGGGTATTTAGGGCTCTGAAGAGGAATTAGTTTCTGGTTCTAGTTACCCTAATAGTTTCTGCTGCGTTTCCTAAGATTATTATAATTTGGTGTTTTACGTTTAGGTCTTTGATCCATTTAGAATTAATGTGTATGGTGATAGATCGGGGTCTTGTGCCAATCTTGTGCATGTTGTCAGCCTTTTCCTGGCACAATTTACTGAATATATTCTCCATTACCCAGTGGGTCTTGGAGGATTTTCAAAGATGAGTTGGTTGAGAATATGATGATTTCATTCTCTGTCCTGATCCATTAGCCTATGGACCTATTCTTGTACCAATACCAGGCTGTGTTGATTACTGTAAACATATAGTAAAGTTTGAAATCTGGAACTGCGA
>NW_006972349.1:0-595 GCF_000164805.1 Carlito syrichta | reverse complement strand
TATTTTCCAATAACTACAGATGAGTTTTCCTTTTCAGCAGGAGAATAGTGAATTATAGCTGCCAAATTTTCAAAAGGATCTTAAAAGCGTCTTCTAGAGTCTTGGGTGCCATTTTGCCCCAAATTTTCATAACTAGGGGCTGGGGTTGAAATTTAACACCTGTAAAAGACCAAAAATGAACACTGTACAGGGAATTCTAAACAATGGTGGAAGAGTGGTTCAACCAGAAGTCTTCATCAAAACACTAAGAGAAATGATACCCACTGATCACAATGGCAATATTCTAGAAGGGGGAACCTTTGTGGTTTGCATTAAGTTGAGTTATGCTTCCAAGAAGAAAAATATCCTATATTTATGTTGTCCTGAATTATTTTCAAAATACTTTCCTATGCAAAATCATACTGGATCTCTGAAAAGTTCTGCTGCATAAAGCCAGACATACCATTACCATCTTACAGATGAGGAAAGTGAGGCATAGAAAGTTTCAGGTACCTTCACTGAGACATCACTACTAGCAACAGAGTATGAAAGTCACTTTACCTAGCCACTGTATATAGCATCTCCTGGAAAAAAAAATGAGAGTTAGATCTAAAAT
>NW_006972348.1:0-750 GCF_000164805.1 Carlito syrichta | reverse complement strand
TGAGATGAGAAATGTGCCACAGGCAGGCCAACCCTCTGACTCGGCAATGAGGACATTCCAAAAGAATGGCCACGGACATATCCCTCACCTGGGGACATTTCTTTCCCCACAGTCCCATTTTTCCTGGCTCTGAAGAAAGTCGCCCTGTGAACACACCACACACAGTTGAGAATCTGTGTAAGATTCTGATGTTTTTGGAGACAGGGTCTAGCTCTGTGGCACAGACTGGGACCCGGGGAAACAACGGTCATTCACCGCCAGCCTCAAAACCGTGGGCTCTGGCGATTCTCCTGTCTCAACCTCCAGAGTGGCTGGCATGATGGGCACCTCGACCCCAGACACCCTGTTTGGATGGGTGCAGAGATGGGGTCATTTTGTGTGGCCTGGACTGGTCTTGGGTTCCTGGCCTCCAGCCATTCTCCTGCCTCAGACTCCTAGAGTGCTGGGATTTCAGGTGTGGGGAGCTGCACCACGAATTCTGGTTCATTTTTGACCAAGGATTGAGGCCAGTCTCAGGGGATTAGGTTCATCATCCCAGCATTTTGGGAGGCCGAGACCAGTGGCCGGCTCAAGCCTGCAGACAGAGACCCACTCAGGCACCTTGGGGAGGCCTTGTCTCTACCCAACATCCCAAATGACCTGGGCATGGTGGTGCACGCCTGTCCTTCCAGTACCTTGGAAGGCTGGGTAAAGACTTGATGGAGTCTGGCAGTCTGAGGCTGCAGTGGCCCAGAGCAAGTCATTCCCCTT
>NW_006972347.1:0-845 GCF_000164805.1 Carlito syrichta | reverse complement strand
TTTTAACATTGCTTTTGCTAATATCATAATCAATTTTCCATAATTTTCAATTATCTAAATTTTTATACTTATGCAGAGCCCAAATACTTACGACTTTGTAAATCTCCATGTTATTTTGGTTTACATATATTTGCCCCAAATTCTCTTTTTTCTGTGTTCCTCATTGTAAATGCTTAGTTATTAAAAGTATCGGATTAATAGGATACTTTGTTGCAGAGTACAGCGTTATGTCTAAGGTAGAGAAAATACTAGGGGATTCAATGGAAATACTCTTTTAAATATATAAATTGTCTTAAAGAATAAAGGAAACGTGATTTTCTATTTGCTTCAAATATATAAGGGAAACTTTTCTCTAAGGATTTCCCACCTGTAATATTGAATCAAAATTAACAAGCAGAAAATACAGAGTGCACCAAGAAAATATACACAAATTTTGAGAATGGAGCCGGGCTCAGTCTGTAAACCCATGCCTTTGGGAGGCTGAGGTGAGTGGATTGCCTGAGCCCACGAGTTCGAGACCAGCCTGGGCACCAAGCCCTCATCTCTACAATAAATCAAAGAATCAGTCAGGCGTGGTAGCACGTGCCTGTAGTTCCAGCTACTTGGAAGGCTGAGGCTGAAGGATCGCCAGAGCCCAGCAGGTCAAGTCTGCAAATGACGGTAGCAGCCACTGCACTCCAGTCTGAGTGACAGAGTGAGACTCCAACTCAAAAAAAAAAAAATTAAAGACTGGAAAAAGCTGCATTAAATTACGATTCTCTTTTATTTTCTAAAATTTTTAAGATTTATTATGTATTCTGCCTTCCGAATAGCACTTAGATATACTGAATCTGAAGATTCAGTTT
>NW_006972346.1:0-644 GCF_000164805.1 Carlito syrichta | reverse complement strand
GCAGCTATTGGGGGGAATTGAGGCTGGAATTTGCCGAGCTTGGGATACCCTCACATGTGGAATTGGCAGGGGGGAAGGACTGAGGGCAGAAGGTTTGTAGGAGAATGGATTTCTTTCTTTCTTTCTTTCTTTCTTTCTTTCTTTCTTTCTTTCTTTCTTTCTTTCTTTCTTTCTTTCTTTCTTTCTCTTTCTTTCTTTCTTTCTCTCTCTCTCTCTCTCTCTTTCTTTCTTTCTTTCTCTCTCTCTCTCTCTCTCTCTCTCTCTCTCTCTCTTTCTTTCTTTCTTTCTTTCTTTCTTTCTTTCTTTCTTTCTTTCTTTCTTTCTTTCTTTCTTTTCTTTCTTTACTAGATTGCCCAGGCTGCTCTCAAACTACCCAACTCGGGCCATCCTCTTGACCTGGGCCTCCCAAATTTGCTGTGATCACAAGCTTTCCATTTGGTAGACATCCTGCTCGTCCTGACTTGTCTTGAACTCTGGGCTGGTGGCAATCCTCCTGCTGATGCCTGCCCTCACTCAAGGTTTTTGGGGTTTTGCTTGGGGTCGAGGTGGGGGCTTGCTATGGTGTCCAGCCTGGTATTGTGCTCCTGGGCTATTGCCATCTTCCCATCTTGGTCTCCCTGAGTGCTGAGGAGACAGGCATGATT
>NW_006972345.1:0-720 GCF_000164805.1 Carlito syrichta | reverse complement strand
TCATACACAAATGGATGCTCTCCTTTTAATTTCCTTTTTTTCATTTTTTTGATTTGAGTCGGAGTCTCACTCCATTGCCCAGGCTAGAGGGCAGTGGCTCACATCTGGCCACACAGCAATGTCCCTCAGGGCTCCCACTAAACTTTTCCTGGCCATCCAAGGAGCCAGAATGACAAGTATATGCCACCACACCCAGTTCATTTGAGATGGAGGGTAGAGATGAGTATCGCTGAGGTGCCCGGGTGGGTCGTGGTCCGCAGGTTCGGCTGTCCACTGGCCTCAGCCTACCAAAGTGCAGGGATGACGAGGCTGATCCCATATCCCAGCCATGATCCTTCATTGAAAACGAACAAGAAGGCCTGGCACGGTGAACTACGTTTGCAATTCCAGCGCTCTGGGAGTCCGAGGCTTGGAGGATGACTGAAGCCCAGGAGCCAAAGGCCAGCATGGGCCACCAAGGGAGAGCCTATTTCTGCATCCATCCAAACAGGGTGTCTAGGGTCGAAGTGCCCGTTATCCTGGCTACTCTGTAGGCTGGGGCAGTAGGACCACCAGAGCCTGTGATTTTGAGGTTAGTGTTGAACGACGGTCATGTCCCCGAACACCAACCTGGGCCACAGAGCCAGACACTGTCTCTAAAAACATGAGAATCATACACAGATTCTCAACTGCGCATGGATGACTGGCTTTAGAGACAAGAAAAATGGTATTGTGGGGAAG
>NW_006972344.1:0-653 GCF_000164805.1 Carlito syrichta | reverse complement strand
TATTTTATTGTTTTATATATTTTTTTAGTGGGAGTTTCACTCCGTCGCCCAGACTGGAGTGCAGTGGCTGCTCTCGGCGACCACAGCCTCGACCCACTGGACTCTGGTGATCCTTCTGCCTCAGCCTTCCGAGTAGCTGGAATTACAGGCATGTGCTACCACACCCGGCTGATCTTTTATTTGTTGTAGAGATGAGGTCTCGCCAAGTTGCCCAGGCGGGTCTCAAACCCGTGGGCTCCGGCAATCCACTCACCTCAGCCTCTCAAAGGTGTGGGATTACAAGGCTGAGCCACCAAGCCTGGCTTTTATTGTTATTTTAAAGATGTGGGGTACAATTCAGGGTTAGGTATACAAGTGGTCATTATACAGGTAAAGTTTGAGCCTCACTTTGGTCTCCACTTCACCTGGTTTGAGATCAAGTACCCTTATTGTTGAAGTGTGCCTCCCTTTCCCTGGTGGCTTCCCACTACTGTCAACCCCTTTTTTATAGTATTGTAGTAATTGTTCAGAGAGAACAACTGCATATTTGAAAGACCATTCTCCTTAGCAACTAACCGCTGGATGCTGCCCTGGAGATGCTGTGATTTCATTGTGTCTGGCATCCCCTCTCTTCACTGTGGACTTCTGCGCTCCTGAAGATTGTTTTCTTCTTC
>NW_006972343.1:0-785 GCF_000164805.1 Carlito syrichta | reverse complement strand
TAGCTGACTTAACTTATAACTGACTAGCTAGCTGTTTTAACTAGCTGACTGATAGTTGGCTGGTTAGCTGGCTAGCTAGCTGACTTAACTAGCCAGCTACCTGGTTGTCTAGATGGCTAGCCAGCTGACTTAACTAGCTAGCTCCCTGGCTGACTAGCTGCCTAGGCAGCTGGCTAGCTAGCTAGCGGGTTGGCAAGCTAGCTAGCCAGTTGGCTTAAAGAGTCATCCGCCTGGCTGGACAGTGGTATAGCCAGCCAGCTTAACTAGTCAGCCAACCTGCTGGTCGGCCGGATGGCCAGCCAACTTTACTATCTGGCCACCTACATTAGCAGCCTGCTAACCAGCCAGCATAACTTACCAGCCACCTAGCTAGCCAGCCGGGTAATCAGCTGGCTTAACTTGCTGACTTAAGTTACCATCCGGCTACCCAGCTGGCTTGACTAGCCAGCCAGCTAGTTAGTCAGATGACTAACCAGCTCACTTAACTAGCTGAATTAGCTAAATAGCCAGCCAGCTAGCCAACTGATTTAATTGGCTAGCTACCTACCTAGACAGGTGCCTACCCAGCTGACTTAACCAGTTAGACAGCTGGCTAGCCAGCTGACTTAACTCGCTAGCTATCTAGCTAGCCAGTTGGCCAGACACTTGAATTAACTAGCTGACTTAACTAACTAGCCAGTTGGCTACTCAGATGACTCAACTAGTTGACATAACTCGTTAGCCAGCTGGCTAGCCAGCTAACTTAACTAGCTGACTTCAGTAGCCAGTTGGCTAGCCTGCTGACT
>NW_006972342.1:0-734 GCF_000164805.1 Carlito syrichta | reverse complement strand
TAGATGACAGAAAAGGGATAGTGTGATCCACGTCGGAAGCAAGTAATGGCCGCCACAAGTGCACCCGGCAGGGCTGCGACTGGAGGTTCGCGCTCGGAGGAGCGGACGCGCCACTGCCGCGAGCACACGGGCGCCAAGCCCTTCCAGTGCGCTCGAGTGCAGCCGCAGCTCCTCGCGCTCCGACCACCTGGCGCTGCACAGGAAGAGGCGCCAGAACTGAGGCCGCCTGGACAGCCGCCGCCGGAAATGCACAGTTTGTATACCTGAGAAAACAGGGGATATACCAAAGTGTCGGGTGGTCCTGAGCCTCTGCACGCTCGCTGCGGCGTCCACGTGGGTCCCAGCGGGCCTCATCTCAGCAGGCAGCATCTCGTGGTGGGGGGCGGTCACATGACAATGCTGAGCACACAGGCACGAGGTGGGGAGTGGGCGTCAAGATTCTACTTGACGTTGGAGGAGTTGCTTCCACTGTTAGATAATCCCTAGAGGTCCGCAGTATACCTGGCAATTCACAGTAGCCATTGAACAAATGTGTCGTTGCTTCTGTTTTTTAAAATATATGAGTTGCCTATATTTGCCATTGAAAATTTAGTAAATATGCAAATCAGCTTTATAGGTTTATTACAAGTTTTTTAAGATTCTTTTGGGAAGAAAATCACAATTCTTTTGAAAATAATCATAGATGCATTTACAGTCAGAATTTGTGGGAGATACCTCTCGATGCTACCAAATTC
>NW_006972341.1:0-783 GCF_000164805.1 Carlito syrichta | reverse complement strand
TTTTGGAAGTAGGAATCTGGATAATGGGAGTCCTCATATACAGCAAATTGCACTGCCTATTGCTAAGGAATAATAAGGAATCTGGTTTACACGTGTCCTCAATCCCCAGAAATACTTCAGGGTATCTTGATAAGGGCTAAACACGAATTTGGGTATTTGAAGCATAATCTAGGGAAAGAAATCCTCATATACAGTCTATTCATGGACATTTACCAAGAAAGGATGAGGAATCTGCCTGACGTGTGTTCTCATCCCCTAGAAACTACACGGCGTCTTCCTAAGGGCTAAAGAAGCATCAGGGTTTTGACGCATGTATGTGGGAAAGGTAGTACTCATATACAGGCAAGTACATGGCTGTTGCTAAAAATAAGGAATCTGTGTTATACGAGTCCTCAGTCCTGAAAATCTACAGGGCATCTTGCTGACTGCTAAAGAAGAATCAGGGATTCGAGGCATGAATGTGGGTAATAACAGACCTCATATACAGGAAACTACATGGCCTCTTCCTAAGAAAAAAGAAGGAATCTGTTTTCCACGGTTCCTCTATCAAAAAATCTAAATGGCATGTTCCTAAGGGGTAAACAGGAATCAGGGTTTCAAATCAGGAATCCAGGGAAAGAGAGTCCTCATGTAGAGGACACTACATGGCCTGTGACTAAAGAAGAATAAAGAATCTTTGTTGTATGAATCCTCAATCCAAAAAAATTCCCAGGATGTCAGATATGGGACAAATTAGTAACAGGGCTTCGAGCTCCCCAAATGTTTCAGTGCAATTTAACATGG
>NW_006972340.1:2444-3252 GCF_000164805.1 Carlito syrichta | reverse complement strand
CCCGAGCTTCTCTGGCAATGTTCATGCTGGCTTTCCTCTCTGAGGTGAGAAACGTGCCCCAGGCAGGCCAAAACTCTGACTTGGCAACGACGACCTTCCAGCAAGAAAGGCTGGTTATATATCCCTCACCTGGGGAAATTTCATCCCCCCAGTCCCATTTGCTCTGGCTCTAAGCCAGTCACACTGTAAATACACCAAGTGCGTTTGACAATCTGTGCATGATTCTGATGTTTTTGGAGACAAAGTCTGACTCTGTGGCCTAGACTGGGACCAGGGACTTGACTATCGTTCACTGGCAGCTTCTAAATTATGGGTTACAATGATCCTCCCACCCTAGTCTCTGGAGTGGACAGGATGAAGGGCACCTCAACCCCAGACCCCCTGTTTGAATGGGTGTGGAGACAGGGTCTCCCTGTGTTGCCCGGCCTGGCCTTGGTCTCCTGCTCTTCATTCAACCTCCCAGAATGTCCTCCCAGAGTGCTAGGATTCCAGGCTTGGGCCATCATGCCAGGCCTTCTGGTTCTTTTATGACGAAAGATCAAGCCCGGGCTCTGGGGCCCAGCCACATCATCCCAGGCCCAGGCCAGCAGCTGGCCAGAGGTTACAAGCTGAGACACACCTGGGCACCTTGGCAAGACCTCCTCTCTACCCTTCATCCCAAATGAGCCTGGCGAGGGTCACATGCCTGTCATTCCAACTCATCAGAATGCTGGGGAAAGGCTCGCCGGAGCCCAGAGGGCCAAGGTTGCAGTGGCTGGAGCCAGCCACCATCCTCCCACCTGTGCGATGAAGTGAGACTCCAACTAAA
>NW_006972340.1:0-1038 GCF_000164805.1 Carlito syrichta | reverse complement strand
TCACTACACTTTGCTAATTTTTTTGGCTTCTTGTAGTGATGAGGTCTCACCAAGATGCCGGGGTTGTCTCAAACATGGAGACTCAGGCCATCCTCTTGCCTCGGTCTCCCAGAGTGCCAGGATGACAAGCATGAGTCCCCGCAACCAGCTTCCACACCTCTCTCGGGACCCCACCATGAGGCCTGCTCCCTTCTGACAACCTGGGACCCAAGAGTGGTCAGTCAGAGTCAACAGCGAGCCCTTCTCAGGGGGAGTGCGTGGCACAGGGGCATGTCTCAGCTGGGCTGCCCACCCCTCCCCCTGCCTTTTTTCCCAGGGTGGACACACTCCTCCAAGGGGCAGCCTAGGGGAAAGGGAGGTCATTACTCTCAAACCTTTGGCATTCGCAGTGGCTGAAATGGGAAGATGGTCAGAGCCTGGGAGCTTGAGACCAGACTAGACAACATACCAACCCCCACCTCGAACCCAAGAAAAACCCATAAAACCTTGGGTGAGGGCAGGGCTCGGTGGGAGGATCCCCTCCAGCCCAGAGTTAAAGACCAGGCAGGAAGACAAAGGTGTCAACCAAATGGAAAGCCTGTGATTGCAACAATTTGGGATGCTCAGACTGAGAGGATGGCCCGGTTTGGGTTGTTTGAGAGCAGCATGGGCAAACTAGTAACGAAAGAAAATACAGAAAGAAAGAAAGAAAGAAAGAGGCCAGACTTGGTGGCTCAGCCTGTAATCCCATGCTTTGTGAGGCCAAGGTGAGTGAATTTTCTGAGCCTGCATGTTCGAGACCAACCTGGGCAACTTGGCGAGACTAATCACTACAATAAATCAAAAAAATTAGCCAGGTGTGGTAGTGCATGCCTGTAGTTTCTGCTACTTTGAATGCTGAGGCAGAAGGATCACTGGTGCCCAGCAGGTTGAGGCTGTGGTGGCTGGGAGCAGCCACTGCACCCCAGTCTGGGCAACTGAGTGAGACTCTGACTCAAAAAAAAGAAAGAATGAAAGAAAGAACGAAATCCATTCTCCTGCAAGCCTTCTGCCCTCAAT
>NW_006972339.1:0-724 GCF_000164805.1 Carlito syrichta | reverse complement strand
GGCCACTCCGGTGGCTTAGGTGGGTGGATCACCAGAACTCGCAATTTTAAAGCTAGCAGAGAACGATGGTTGTGTCCCCAGGCTGTGGTCTGGGCCCACAGAGGCAGACCTGTCTACAAAGACATTTGAATCATACATAGACTCTCAACTGCACATGGTGTGTTCTTTGGGCGATTGGCTTTAGAGCAGGACAAAATGGGATTGTGGAGAAGAAATGTACTCAGGTAAGGGATGTGTCCTTGGCCTTCCTTGGCAGAAGGTCCTCATTCCTGAGTTGGCATGCCTGGGCACATTTCTCACCTCAGAAAGGAGAGCTGGCAGGAACCTGGTCACTGAGTCTTGGGAACTCCCACACAAAACTGAGGGCAGTCATTTGAGGGTTGTGACTAGAATGTGCCAACCTTGGGAGACCCTCACATGTGGGGGGGGTGGGGGGCAAGAACTGATGGAAGATTTACAGAAGAATGGATATTTTCCTTCCTTCCTTCTTTCTTTCTTTCTTTTTTTATCTTTCTTTCTTTCTTTCTTTTTTCTTTCTTTCTTTCTGTCTTTTCTTGACTCACTAGGTTCCCCAGGCTGCTCTCTAACCATCCAACTTAGGACAGCATCTCGGCCTGGACCTCCCAAACTGCTGCAATCACAGGTTTTCCCATTTGGTCGACATCCTGCTCTTCCTTCCTGGTCTTGAACTAGGAGCCAAAGGTGATCCTTCTGCTGAGGCCTG
>NW_006972338.1:0-5342 GCF_000164805.1 Carlito syrichta | reverse complement strand
CATGATTTTGTGCTGTTACTTCTTAGTTCTTCCGTTTTGCTCTGCTTTTCCTATTTCTCATATGATTCCCCCAGATCAAAACAGTTTCCTTTTTACGGTGAATTCACATACCTAGAAGTTTTGCAATGTGTTATTTACTTTTTGTGGGCATATGCCTTCTTTGTATGGAAGAATATTAAGTATGCAGGTAATTTTTAAATTATTTTCTGCAATTCACACATTTCCATGATCTCTAACAGATTTCTTTTTATTGGTTGTTTCTAACTCAGATATTTTCCCCTTATAAACCTCTGTCATCCATTCCATATCTGCTGTCCCATAAGGACACTTGAATTATCATTCTGTCATCATTGCTACATGGAACAGCCCCTTTCTGTTTCTAACCATCATAAGAAGATACACAACAGTGATATCACTGGACTCTGACACTAAACACCCAAGAGCAGCCCCTTCAGTAGATTCAGCACAAAAAATGATTGAAGAGAAAGATTTCTTTCTGAAGAGATGCCAGACCCACCGGGCTTCTACTCACACACTTGTCCAAATTTTAAGGCTGAGTATGTTTCACATTAGCCAGTGAAATTCCTTAGCCACTGGTTTTTGGACACACCACACTGCAACATGCCACAGAGTAGAGGCTGTCCCTGCTCCACCACAGAGAGGGAAGACCTTTTCTACACCCATGCTCGTATGATTATAAGGGTGCGAGGTCTCCCTACAACGAATATTTGGAAACAAAGTGTTCCAAAGCCAGGGAAATGCTGTGAAGTCGCTCAAGCATCAAGCAGATGTCACTATGGTCACCGAGAACACCCAAGGTGATCCATTGCCAATTTGGAGATCTGGTTTTAAAAACCTCCACTCTGTCTTCCAGGGACTCCTTCTCTCTGACTCTTTTGTCTGGGTTGCCTAAAGGGCTCATTACCATCCCTCACTGCCTGCTGGAGAGTCCCGCATGGCAAAGAACTGAGGGTGGCTTGAAACCCGGATTGGTGAGAATTTTCATCTTCATCTCAAACAGGTAACATTACCTTCACAGGTTGGTTAAGTGCCAAATACCATTCATATCACAAAATACTCCCTTTTTGGAAAAACTGAATTTAACTATTTTCAAACTCTTGAAAACAAAAAGCACAAAAAGTACAACAATGCATTTTTATTTTGCCACTTAATCAAAATGATATCATGGAGTGATTACAACAGTATTTACATTGCTGTAAAATACATATTTCCCACATGTAGAGCACACAAGAAGTACTGTATTTGGTACAGTGATACACGAAGAGAAAGCTATCATAAAATATACAATGCACTCATTCTTGAAAAACAATATTTAACTACTGACAATTCATTAGCTACATCCCCCCAAAAACACTGATGTCCACACACAAGCACATGGTATCATTGCCACTAGGTCAGCATGTTTGTAGCCAAAACTAAGAACTGGAAAATGTGTAGTTAAAAGAAATTGGAAATAGATAATGCTAACTCAATTCAGGAGATTGACTTTGCTAAATGAAATAAAGAAATTTCATTATGTAGCTAGGAGATGTGGCAATAGCTTGGGAGCTAATGCTATGTCTGTATGTTTTCTTGTCTGTATTTCATATTTCTAAATATGGAAAAAATGAACACAGGCACTAGTAGCAATCTGAGACTCATGACTAAAAGGATGCAGAGAATCTGGGGTCACAGGTGTTTTTGATTTCAGAAGGTGCAGAATGAGAAAGGATCCTGCACAGGGATGAACATACAGCTGGATGTATACCTGCAGTCAGCGTTTCCTTTCAGCAGCCTGATAAGGAGTTTCTCCTATTCCAATTCCCTTCATATGCAGAGAGAGGCAGTGCCTGAGTAAGTTTCCAGGCACAAACAAGGATGAGAAGGAGTCAGGTCAAGCCAGTAATTGCATGTAACTCACACTCTCACTGGGAAGGTGGCCATCCTCCCATCTCCTGGCCTCCAAAGTCTTCTCCCTCAAGCCTGCACTTTTGGAGCAGGTCAGCTGGGTGGCAGGCTCTGGAGAGAGGGATTGTAGAGAGTGGACAAAGGCAGGTGAGACACTTAGATCCGAAATCTCAGGTCTCAAGACAAAGGCAGGTGAGACACTTAGATCCGAAATCTCAGGTCTCAAGACAAGTGTTTGGAGCCGAGTGGGAAAGGCCCGTGAAAGAAGGGAAGTCCAGGCAGCAACAGAGAGAGACCTGGAGCTTAGAAAAGAGCAGCTGCCTGCTATCTACTCCCAGAAAAGACTCTCCAGGCTGATGGAAGTCCCAGCATCTCCTAGGTTAAGTTGGGTTCTCAGAGATACCCTGCTTTGTCCTTGAATGCCAGATTTCTCTTCTGGGTGTCCCTGTCATTTGCGGGGAAAGGGAGGTGTGGGGTTTGAAGACGGGCCATGCTTCTTTTATGGTAGTGCTCATCTACAAAAATCGCTCCCTCCTACTCTGCGCCAACAGTCTAGAGAAGCGACCTAGGTCCCAGTACCACACCACATCGGGCTGCTCCTGGACTCCCAGCCACGTGCACAAACACACACACATCCCTGCGCATGGTCCTTCCCCTAAGACCCAACCAAAAACACGTGACAACAAAGAATTTCCCATCAGAAACCGTTTTATTGAGAGGGTCGAACCACGAAAAATGTTCCTACACAGGCTCCGGAGGCACTAGGTCTCCCCGGGCATTTGAGCAAACGCACAGGGGTGAGTGGCTAGCAATGTGTCACAGAAAATCTATAAAAGAAGCGCTCCAGCGAAATCAATCTGTGGGCTCCCGGGCACTGAGGGATTGTCGCGAAGGCAGCACGACCAGCTGGCAACTGCACGAAGGATCCGCCTCCAAAGAGACTGGCAGAGTTGGGTGTTGGCCGCCGGGGTCTCAGGGAGGTCGATGGTGGGCAGCGCTTCCGTGATCAGAGGTGCCAGGCTCCAGCCATGTGTTCCCGAGTGGGCGGAACCGGGCGAAGGAGGACTCTAGGATTGGCATCTGTCGGGCTCCCGATGAGCGGCTCCAGTTTCTGCCTCTCCTTGCAGGCACCTGCGTGTCGTCGGATCTGGAGTTGAGAGCTCTGTGACTGGGGCCTCTCCGTCTCGCCTCGAGGGGTCAAAGCCGGGTGGCCAGGGCCCACAATCCCTGGGGTTCAGAGCTGGCAGCTTCTGGGTCGTGGTTCAAAGGCTAAGGAATTCCTGGCACCCTGCACACCGCAGGGAGAGCGCCGCAACATCGCCATCGCGTGGCGGCTCCACTTTCTGCAAGACGGAATAACTGGCCTTATGAAGATCCCAGGCGCCACTGGGGGCTTTTTATACACCTGGTGCAGAAACGGTAAGCAGAAATGGAGAAGGAGTCTGCTGGGTGGGGATGGGCAACTCCGGAGCTAATTGCATCAGGGGAGCCTTCCCAGATGCAATCAGATGGATCCCATGGAATCATGTCAGAGGAAATTGTCCAAAAAAATATGATCCTGATGTGAGATGACATAAGCATTTGAACCAAAGCTTGGGTGCCAAGGGGAACATGTGGGGGAAAGTACTTTGGAGAATAAGGATTTGCCTGAAGCGGAGGAAATCCTCATTCTTCGAGCTCTGCTGCAGAGAATGAAAGGCAAGTCCCCAGGAGGTGGAATGCTTAGAGAAGAAGGGGTCAGAGGGATGCCTCAGGGGGATGTGCCTTGTGGTGGAACAGAGGGCAGCGCTTAGGAGACTTTCACTGTCCTCCTGGTGATTTCTGCAGCCCAGTGACTCAATGTAAAAAATCTTCATTTTTAGCAGACTTCTGAGTCATAACAAGAACCCAAAGTCAAGACTCCTGTGGCTGAGCTCCAGAGCTCTTCTGTGTCTTTCTAGAGGAGTGACCCTCAGTGACTTGTGAAATTTTTGAGCGCTTAAAAAAAAAAACACCCTGCTATGTTATGAAAGCCAATGGATGCTTAAGTTGGACCAGTCAGCTTCATGGACACAATTCCATGATGGAAGTTCATTTCTAGACTGTTCCTGGCAGAAAGAAAAGTGATCCACGATGACTCTCATCATGATCATCAATCTGATGGTAGTTGAAGCACAGCATTCACGAGAATGGAGACAACAATTTGTGCAAGAAACTTTGTAGAAGTAGACATCACTCCATATCACATTAATTTGATACAATGGTAGGTAACACATCTCTGTGAAATATTGTAAAGACCTCATCGTATCTCCAGAAAGGAAAGTCAGCACACAGAGGTCATTTTGAATACAGACTTCTCCAGGATCCTTGTGGTTGCTCATTTGAAGATGAGAAAATCAGAGTGTGAGCATGATGCCTCCCCTTTACCATCACTGGAAATGTGTTTGGAATTGAAGGAAACCACATGCTGATAAAAACAAGAGAAAATTTAAAGAAAAATAGAACCAAATTTAGACAATAACAGAATGAGTAGATACTGAAAAACAAAATGAGAAATGGCATGTTTTGAAATGTTTAGGGAAAATGTGGAAGCCTTATCTCTGAGAGACGGATAGCAAAAGGGTCAATACTGTAACATGATATCTAGGTGGTTGGAAGGGTGGGGCAGGCATAAATAAGTTTGAACCCAGTGACAGCTAGAAAACCCTGAGGGGGCAAGGCACAGCTAGCCAGTGTTATAAGAGGCACCAGCAAGAAATTGCTCTATATTCAGAAACAGCCATGGATCCTGCTGTGGTTCCAGACCAAACACAAGAGCTCCTCTGCCACTGACCTTCTAGGAAGACTCCATGACAACATACCAGGAGGGCTATGGCTGTCTTCTGCCGACCACAAGAGGTAAATCTTTTCCTATCTCCATGCTACAATGACTAAAATACATGCAAGGGTGAGAGAACTGCCTTGCCTTTAGCCTTCAACAACAAGCATCTATGAGGGGCAAACCCCAAAACTGTAATTATCTTTTGGTGTGTGAGCACCTTGTAGTACAGGCTTTCCCCACTAGGTAAGTGCTCTAGGAACACATCAAAATCAATGTACTAGCTAGTGTTGTGAAAGGCTGTGTTCTGCTTCAGTGAATTGTTTTTGAGATTCTTTGAACATCTATGCCCATTTCATAATGTGTAATTTGTACAAACACCCTGCCCACATTGAACTGAGTGTTCAGTAGTGTTTGTTCAAATATGACATGTCCAAGGCTCCAGATTTCCTATTCACCAGATCTCGCCCCAAGTGGCTTTTGTGTCTGTTTCCCTGGAAAAGAAAAATCCTGAAAGGACATGTTTTGCCAATGTGGGAGGGATGAAACAAAAAAATTACAGATGCAAAAAAAAATATCAAAATTGAACGGTTTAAAAACTATTTTAGAGCAGTGCAAAAACGTATTCTGGTGGATG
>NW_006972337.1:0-749 GCF_000164805.1 Carlito syrichta | reverse complement strand
CATGAGGCGGAAGGATCGCCGGAGCCCAGCAGGCGAGGCTTCGGTGGCCGGGAGCGGGGCGCCCCAGTCTGGGCGACCAAGTGAGACTCCAACTCAAAGAAAATGGTTTTGTTTGTTTTTTAGGAAAGCATAAGTATATTTTCTGTATAATTTTGGTTTTGCATTAACAGAATAGGGGGATATTTCAAAAAGCAAACAATATTGATGTAACTCAACTCACATGATGCTATGCCTTCATTAATAGTGTTTATTGTAGAGACAATGTCTTGCCAAGTTGCCCAGGCTAGTCTTGAACCCGCGGGCTCAGGCAATCCACTCACCTCAGCTTCCCAAAGTGCTGGGATTTGGGACTGAGTCACTGAGTCTGGCCTAATTCTTTTTTATAGTTTTACTTTCTATTGGTATTCTGATTTTCTTCATATGGTATTTTTCTAGTTTTGACCTGTTTGTGTTCTATTTTACTTATTGAGTGTGTTTAAGATGATTATTTTGAATTTTGTCAAATAATGCACAGGTCTTCATTTCTTTAGGGTGAATATATAATATTTATTTTGTTTCTTCAAATGAGGTATGTTTTTATATATATACATGTATATATTTGAAAACTTAAAATGTTCCCACCTATTTCAGTAATTAATAATCTGACTTTTTAGAAGGAATGGCTCAGCTTGATCAGCTAGGCTGTGGGTTCTGGGTGCTTCTCAAACAACACCTCAGGATATGTTGATTCTAGACTTGTACATTTTCTG
>NW_006972336.1:0-7412 GCF_000164805.1 Carlito syrichta | reverse complement strand
GAAAGTCCTAATGCAGTTGGAGTGTCTTTATTATCTCTTGTAAAACCTTTGAGGCTAAGTTAAACCCATTATCTAAATCCATATTTTCTATTAGGCCAAACTCAGAAATCATCTGTTCAATAAGCACCTTTATTACCGACTCTGCAGTTGCAACATTAAAGACTAGGTCTCCAGGCATTCAGTGAGATGGCTAACAATTACTAGTAGATATCTGATGTTTCCATACTAGGGTATTTTTTACAGTTAATTCGGGTACTTTGAAATGACATCAGCACTGGGTGGCTTGCCCCTTTTGTTGACTTTTCAATAAACGTTTTGTTTATCTTCTCACAGATGAGACATCCTTGAAAGACATGTTTAGCAACTGTGTATATGTTCATATACCTATAGATTTTTAGAAGTGCATTTCACGTTGCCTGAGATTCCCAATAACTCCCCTTATATAATATGGTCATTAGTTCCCTCATAATTGGTTTACTAATTATCTCTCTCCCATTTGTGAGAAACCATCACCCCTCTTTGGAAAAGACTCTAGTTCTCCCATTCCCTTTATTTTTTTCCAGTAAATTCCAGTTTTATGGTGACTGTTATTATCTTGGGGATGAGCTTCAGGAGTTTAGTCTCACTTTTTTTTTGTTTTTGAGTTGGAGTCTCACTCCCTCGCCCAGACTGGAGTGCAGTGGCCGCTCCCGGCCACCGCAGCCTCGCCTGCTGGGCTCCAATAATCCTTCCACCTCAGCCTTCCGAGTAGCCAGAATTACAGGTATGCACCACCACGCCCGGCTGATTTTTTGATTTACTGTGGGGATGAGGTCTCGCTGCCCAGGCGGGTCTCGAACCCTCGGTCTCAGGCAATCCACTCACCTCAGCCTCCCAAAGGCACGGGATTACAGGCTGAGCCACCAAGCCCGGCTTAGTCTCACTTTCTAAGGTGGCTTATTTGGTTACTTCATCAGTCAGTCTATGGTCAACTGCTTTTTAAGGAGCCTCCTTTCTGAAATTCCATTTCTGGCTTTCTTCCACCAATAAGGCAGTGGCTGCTACAGCCTGAAAATACATTCAGCCTAACCTCTACACATAAGAATTATCATTTGCACATGAAAGTGACTGGTTGTGTCTTTCCACCTCAGCTTTGAGTAAGCACTACAGTTGTCAACCTAAATCCAGTCACAAACAAGTGAAAGGACTCTTCTAAAGGTGGAATTGCTAAAGCAGGAGCTGTGATTAAAGCTTATTTCAGCCCTTCTATAATTTGTATTTTTTCAGGAGTCCATTGGAGCGGATCTGACTCTCCCTCCAACAGCTTAAAGTATAAACCCTGGGTTTTCTGATCATAAAAGTCAATTCATAATTCGCAATAGTCTATTAGGAAAAAAAAAAATTCTGGGTTCCCTCTGTCTTTGGTAAAGGGTCACCAATTGTTACAGTCATATTATTTTCTGGGTTGATTTTTTGTTGGTCTTCACTAATCAGATACCCCAATATTTAACTTCTTTTTCTACACATTGTAACTTTTTTTGAGAGAACCTCAGTCTCTGATATCCTAAAATGCTAAGCAAATCTAATGTGGTCTTTTTTAAAACTCAATTTCTAAATAATTTAAAACTTTTCATGCCATAACAGCAGTTATAACTGGAGAAAAAATATTATCAAATTTAATTATATGCCAAGATTTCTTTCATAAATTTCCCTTCATGAACCTTATTCTGACATCCATATGCCATTGATGACATGCTTGGACTCTCCATTTTGCCACATATTTCCCTCTTTTTTAGATAACCAGTCATTTTATTTGAGGATAAAATTTTATTGTATATAATCCATTTTTTTTTTGAGTTGGAGTCTCACTCGGTCGCCCAGAATGGAGTGCAGTGGCCACTCCCAGCCACCGCAGCCTCGACCTGCTGGGCTCTGGCGATCCTTCCACCTCAGCCTTCTAAGTAGCCGGAATTACAGGTATGCGCTACCGCATCCGGCTGACTTTTTAATTTATTGTAGAGATGAGTTCTTGCTGCCCAGGCAGGTCTCGAACCCGCGGGCTCAGGTCATCAACTCACCTCAGTCTCCCAAAGGCATAATCCTTTTTTATGTTTCTCATTTGTTTGTTTGTTTTCTTTTGGCTTTGGGGTTAATGTATGTGTGCGCTTTCAAGTTTCTTTTGCTGTATTCTCTGTTGATTCTGTGCTCTGCTGTTCTCTTGAAAAGTGTGTGGTCATTCTTTTTTTGTTTCTTTCTTCTGTGCTTATAATACCTGTTTAAGTGTCTCCTGAAGAGCTGGTCTGGAAGCTGCATAAGTCCTTAGGGATTGAATGTCTGGGAAGAATTTTAATTCTCCAACACTGATAAAGCTGAGCTTGTTTTATTTACTCTTTCCAACCATTCCCTATTTCCTGTAGGATTCTGAGACCAGTTATTGGTGACTTCCATTGTTTGGGCACCAAGGTCTGGTTTCTCAGGAGTTTTGTCTTTGGTAGACTTGAAATTGCCGGAGGTGTTCCTCTGACTTATCCTCATTTGTCACAGATAATCTTGTTTTTGTCTTTAGTTCTGCTCTTCAGTGTCTGTGGGAGAGGCATTCCATTCTGATTTTTGCTCATTCGCCTATTCTTCTTTGATTTGGCTCTGTTTTTGATCTATTTTGAAATAGGATGGTGGATGGGAAGATTTGCTCTCTCTTGTAGTTTTTGACATCCAAGTAAAGTGGGCTGTGGGGTGCTAGGAATCAGATGCTACTTGCAAATCAAAATGTTCACTTATTGTGTTATGTGTTCCCTGAGATTCACACACTACCTCCACTCTATATGATGATGAAAAGCAGAAAACAACACACACTATAATACAATCTGGAATAACAACAAAGCAAGACAAAACAAACAACCACCAAAACACAAAAATCCAAGAAAACTAAACACACATGCGCATGTCTAGTACAAAGTGAATAGAGAAGAAAGACAAAAAGAACAAAGGGAGGGTAAATAAGGCGAAAAAAGGAAAAAGAGATTCAGGTGGAACCCTTACACATAATGACACACCCCTTAAACTATAAAAAAATTAATATTAAAGAAACCAGCCAGACGGTGGCTCAGACTGTAATCCCATGCCTTTGGGAGGCTGAGGTGAGTGGATTGCCTGAGCCCGCGAGTTCATGACCCGCCTGGGCAGTGAGACCTCATCTCTACAATAAATCAAGAAAACAGCCGGGCATGGTAGTACACGCCTGTAATTCTGGCTACTCTGAAGGCTGAGGTGGAAGGATTGCTGGAGCCCAGCAGGCAAGGCTGCGGTGACCGGGAGCGGCCACTGTACTCCAGTCTGGGTGACCGAGTGAGCCCAGCAGGCAAGGCTGCGGTGACCGGGAGCGGCCACTGTACTCCAGTCTGGGTGACCGAGTGAGACTCCAACTCAAAAAACAAACAAACAAACAAACAAAAAAACCCCAGAAGAATAAAAGAGAAAAACCAACAACAAAAACCAAAAGATGAACACTCAGTTATTCACATACACACATAAACGGAGAGCGACAAATAAACGAAAGAAACAGAAAAAGAAAATAAAAATTGTGGGGGGGATACAGAACAAAGACTCACATACACATTCATACACAAAGAAAAAATATTTTTCTCTCTTCTTATCTACAAGTTAATGTGTTCTTCCCAGGTTTAGGAAAATGACAGACCCAAGGCATTCCCCTTTAGAAAGTCCTTTTCCCCTCTCACTTTTTGTTTTCTCAATATGACTGCTGTATATGTGAAGTTCACCCAGGCATTGATGAAAGTGGCCAATGTTTTCCAGAATGTATTGTTACTCAACCAGGAGTGTACGCTCTACATGAGGGGTGGGTTAGACCCTTTCAGTTTGATCTCTTCCCAGCAGGTTCTGTATTCAGACATGTACTATTGTTTCCTTGATGATGTGGCAACTGATATTGTTATTCATGCTGTGGTTGAAAGAATCTGTGTTCCAGCAATTCTTTTCCTGCTGCACTTAGTAGAAGACATTCCTGGACTCAGGGCTTTGTTGCTGTTTTGAGCCTGACATTGTTCTGGGTTTTTGCCGGATAGGCTGTGTGACGCATTAAGAACCCCTCTGTGCTCAACTATGTTATCTATACAAGCAGGATCAGTACCAGGACTTTGTGTCTTTAGGTTAATTCTCTGGTTTTGACCTTGGGACCACCTTGAATTGATTGAACCATTTGACAACAGACAGTTTCTTTTGGAAAACATTTCTAGACTCAACCATTGGAAATACATAAAAAAGAAGTGCCCAATTATTGAGAAAAGATGCCAAACTCTATAAAATATTTAAGATGTCTTATGTTGGTAAACAGCAACTGGACTTTGTGTCTTTAGGTTAATTCTCAGGTTTTGACCTTGGGGCCAATTTAAATATTTTAAAAATAGATGAGCTAACAAACAGAAAATTTTTAAAACAAAAAAATTGAAAATTTGAAAAACAACAGAACAAAAAACAAACAAAACATTCTGTCCTCTTGTGGCAGGCTCTGTGATTGTTCCTCTAGTCAGATCTCTCCTGCAGAGCCATCTCTTTCACTCTGCAGTCTTCTCTTCCCATTCTTGTATAGTCAGGGAGATCTCTGTTGGGGATGTACTGGATAGTATATTCCCCGGTATGTACTATAACAAGACTGCCCCAGCCAGGTTTATCCTGGAATGAGGTTCTTCTATTGCAACTAATGACCAGGCTCCGTCTGAGTTTTTCCATCTCAGTGTGGCCAGTTTGTGAGTCTGATGTTCAGAGGATTGCTGGGGAGGAGGGGATTTGGGTCAGCCCCAGACTCACCACTGTTCTCTTTGGAGTTCTTCCTGGTTCTTTTCTGGCCACACCCTTGGTACTGCGGCTGGATCAAGGTAGGAACTCCTGTGCCTAGAACACAGCACTCATTAGGTCCCTCTGCAGTTGGTGCTATAGGGTATTTCCTCTGGACCAAGATCAATCTCTGAGTAGTTGATTTGCCAATTAAAGAGATCAAAACTCTGGACCCAGACTGAAACCACTTCCAGCTCCCTACTGGGTGCTGAAGCTCTCTCTCCAGTAATCTTGCACTCCAGCGGGTCCAGTATGACAAGCGATGTTGTGCATCCTGGCCAAGCGCTGGGAATCAGCTGGATTCAGCAGGCTTTTCTCAGGTGCGTTCTTGGAGGCAGCAGACATTTTCTCACGTGATCTTGTGAGCTTCCCTCTAATTTCAGGGTTTTGGGGGCTTGCAGTCGCCCTCAGAGGGGGACCTGGGTGCATGCAATCAAGTATCCCTTCAGAAGGACATTCATGCTCCCATCAGTGCCCACATACTCACACAGAGAGTCTGTACTGTCATTTGCCTCCACGGAGATTCTTACAGCCCGACCTGTAAGCCACAATATTAAGCTCCACCATCTAATCCTTTCAATTTTATTTTTCCTTTATAGTTTTCCTTACCAAAAATTCTCCCTCATACATTTATTTGCATTTTTCTTTACTTTTTGGTTTTTTATTTTATTCCATACCATTTTACAAACTTTTTTGTCCCCTTTAAGTAATTCTTCTATTGGTTTCTCATTCCACCCACTTAAGTTTCTGCAACATTTTAGCAATATCAGATCAGCTTTTGGTAACAAAATTAACCTTTAGAAAACCCTGTTCCACAGAATCCTCTTCATGTATCCTGTAGTACTTCCTCATTTGGTCTGTATGTCTCTGAAGCAAGGCAAATGGAGTTTCTGCCTTCTCTTTTTGGGCCTTAAAATCTTTAGAGATGTTCTGAAATCTCGAGGCTGCTTCTCTTAATAATCAACCCCCTCAGATTCTGCACTTTAGTTTTATACTCTTGATTATTATTGTCCAACCCAGGATCTACATTTAGAAACTTTTTTTGGCTGACTGAACGTCCATCCCTGGAGGGTGTTCCCATTCCCATATAGACATTGAAGCTCTCTTGATCACTTGCCTTGGTCTTGTTACAACAGCTACTCCATCAAGACCTTAAAATTCTTTCTATGGAATCTCTAGGGTAATGTTAGAGTGAGAATTTTTATCTCCCTCTTTCTTGAGTTCCTGAGGCCTAGAATTTTTGATTCTCGTTTTCAGCTAACTTGAGTACTCAGCTCCATGTAATAGGAGTTGCTTTAGTCCCTGGTTGATCCCTTTGCCTGAATTTACCTATGTACTCAACCTCCCTACTGAAGGACTTTTGCACAACCTGAGATTAACTTCATCTGTCTCTGACCTTTTCCCTCTCAGGAGAATGGAACCATTGGTTGAGGTATCACACTCATTTCATATTTGCATTCAAGTTCTGAGAGTTCCCCAACTTATAGTACTTATAGACAAATGTTTTCTACCTTGGTTTGTGCAGGGAATTGTCTGTTTGCCCCAGTTGTATTCTTTTTTTCCCTCTCCTTTTTTGCTTTTGCTGCCTCTGGAACAATAGTCTTGGGCTTATCTGCAGTCCCATGAGCAGCTGTGATGTCCAAGTAGAGTAGACAACACAAATCAAATTTGAGTGGGATGCATCTCTCCCTCTGCTGAGGTTTCCCTGCTGCAGATGCAGGAGTATCCCAGAGGACTCCCTAAATAGTGAAGAATGAACTCATTTGTATACAATCAAAAAATGGAAGCAAAGACGTGAAGTGCAGAAGAAGCAAGACTCTAATGATGATCTTACAAGGTTGTATGTCTGGTGTGCAGTCACACCCAGAGCAGTGATAGTAACCAGTTTTTTCCTAGTGTGAAGGTCTTCCCCTGGTTTCTCATTGACCGAGGACTGTGGTGTCACAATTTTTTCTGTGCATGATTTAAGGGGTTTTTAGTCCAAATCAAGCTAAAACAAGTAGTTTCTACTATTTGATTGGAGGATTTGAGCTTCCTCATTTCTGAGTAAATTCCATTTCCCCAATATGACTTTTACAATGTGCCTTTTATTTTTCTTACAGTCCTTGGGTTGTGTCTAATTTTTAGTATGTGCTCTTGGTCATGTTAGCAGCAGACTTCTTTTTATTTTATGAAAATGAATCATCTTTTGTCATTCACACTGATCCCCCTTTGTGCTGGGTGCCACATTGACTGCCCCCCCCCTTATGGGTAAACCAGTGACTGCCCCTTCTCCTTGATGGATGCCACAGTGATTCACTTTCTTTTGTGATACTTGTCCCAGTAACTGTTTCTTTTTTGCTATGTGTGCCTCAGTGACTGACTCTCCTCTAGTGTTTGTTGCCTCATTGACTTGTCCTCATCTGTGATTGGGGCACGATTGATTGGCCCTCATCTTTGATGGGTAACCCAGTGACAAGCATTCTCTGTGACAGGTGCAAAAGTGACTGGCCCTCCAACCTTATGGGAGTCCCAGTGGTCTTCTCTCTGATGAATGCCCCAGTGACTTTCTCTTCTCCATTATGTGTCTCAATTTCTGCACT
>NW_006972335.1:0-2578 GCF_000164805.1 Carlito syrichta | reverse complement strand
AGTCAGAAGGGCAAACAACAATGGTGATCAAAACAAACAGTCAAAATGATAAAATAAGCCAAAATAAGAGATCAGACTAAAGTCACTTCAGCTCTGATCTCTGGCTTCTCCCCTTTTTTTTTTCATTGCAGGCAGATAGATTTACTCGCAGTTTGGGTTTGGCTGCCTGGGAGTTGCTTTTCTCTGATTCAGCATAGGGGTGGGACTTTGTCTCCTGTTTAGCGATGTTACCTTAGGAACCGAGATGGGGGTTGTTGAAAGGGGGGTGGGGCAATGGAAATATCTGCCTGGAGAATGGCAGAGGCAGATTCTCTTTCATAAATCTGTTTCTCTCCACTTGTCTGGGTCCCCAAGCTTGGGGTCACATGCTGAGTGCCTCAGCCAGGGTGGGCCCAGAGCTCCAAAGCTCCAACGGGCAGGCAGTGAGTGGTGAGAGTGGCCCTGGGCCCCCCACAGGGTACTTCAGCCAGGGATGGGACTGGTGTCTCTGAGGGGCGGGCACCCAGAGTCTCCCTGAGTGACCAGTGGCTTGGTGCTGGGTGCTGGGCATGAGACGATGTAGCCAGGGAGGGATCTGAGACCCAAGACTCCCATGCAGGTGAGAGTCATGTATGGTGGAACAGCCACAGCAGGGGGCCACAATATCCGGCCCTGTGTGGGGCCGAAGGTCCCCAGGCCTTAGACCAGCACGGCTAGTGGTGGGCTGAGGGATGGGAAAGGAAAGTAACAGTGTTTTTGGGAACTCACATTCAGAGAATCTCACAAGTTCACATATGCTGTTGCCATCTTACCGGGACCCCTCGGGAAAGCATTTTAACTTTGTAAGAAAGGAAGTTCCTTCTCAGATATTGTCTTCTGTAGGGTTCTGAGAATTGTTTAAGGAACTGTTCAGCCAGTGAGAATACTGAGGCACAGATTGGAGAACGCCTTTGTGTAAGATCACATGGCTGAGATAGCCAAACTAAACTAGGACACAAATCTCCCAACTTCCAGTACAAAGACAACACAAGATGAGAGGTTCTCAACTATCCTCTAATCGTTTTCTATTGCTGCTGTGAAAATTTTCAGTGACTTTAAAGAACACAACTTTATTACCTTGCAGTTCAATAGGTCAGATGTCTGACCTGGGTCTTATTGGGCTAAAACCAAAGATGACACCATGGAGTCTCCAGGAGATAATCCGTTTTCTTGCCTCTTCCAGCATCTAGAGGCTTTGGGAATTCTTTGGACCATGTCCGTCTTCAAAGCCAGTTGTGTTTCATCTCTCTGACTTTTCT
The DNA here is from genome assembly GCF_000164805.1 of Carlito syrichta. Lineage (NCBI taxonomy): Eukaryota > Metazoa > Chordata > Mammalia > Primates > Tarsiidae > Carlito > Carlito syrichta. The sequence continues at coordinate 1,301 of NW_006972335.1, read as the reverse complement.
TTCATGATTCCATCTCCCTCTGACCACAGATGAGAATGTAGGTCTCCATTTCTTTCTTTCTTTTTTTTTTTGAGTTGGGGTCTCACTCTGTCACCCAGACTGGAGTGCAGTAGCATGCTCCCAGCCACCACAGTCTCAATCCGCTGGGCTCCGGCAATTCTTCCACCTCAGCCTTCCAAGTATATGGAACTACAGGTGTGCACTACTATGCCCGGCTAATTTTTGATTTTATTGTAGAGATGTGGTCTCGCCAAGTTGCCCAGGCGGGTCTCGAACCCGTGGGCACAGGCAATCCACTCACCTCAGCCTCCCTGGGATTACAGGCTGAGCCACTTAGTCTGGCTGGGTCTCCATTTCTTAGGATCCATGGGATTTGATTGGTCCCACCCAGATAATCTGAGACAAACTCCTCCCACTACCCCCCAAGTTCTTAAGCACATCAGCAAAGACACTTTTTCCCTGTAAAGTAAGCAATCACAGGTTCTAGGGATCAAGTCCTGGAATCTCTGGGGGTGTGGTGCATTATTCTACCTATCATATCCAGTGTGCATCCAAGCCACAGAGAGAACGTGGGACAATTGTGAGAGAAGCCTGTGTTTGAAGTGCTGGCTGCTCTCTGCAGATCCACGGGCTTGTCACAACTGCGTGCACATACCACAGAAACCTACCTCTGCTGCCTTCTTTCCAGGCACCATCCTCAGTGAAAAGAGCTGGATTAATTGGTGGAGTGAAACTGAAAGCCATCCGGTCCAATGGCAGCTTTGCCATACGTGCTTCCACCCTGCAGGAGGCTCTGGAGCGAGACAAAGCAGCCGGCCTCATTCTGTTCTTCGTAAGTTCAGCAGCATTTGCTGTGTAGGGCACCATAAGAGTCTCTGAGCCCTGCTTGGGCCTGAGGTAGGGCCTAGGGGATGTTAGAACCACTTGGTCAGCTGCTGTGATGGTCACAGGCCAGGTGGTACTTATATTGTCTTCTCAAAGAAGACTGGAGAAAGACTCCATCATCTCAGCTTAGAAAAAGCCAGAATACCCCCGCCTGGTGGATTCTGCTGCCATTTGTGGCATGCTAAGTGTGCTATGTGATGAGGAATGTGTGATGAGTGAACCAAATTAAAAATAAAAATAACTGGCTTTGCTGCCTGCATCAGTTGTTCTCAGCAGAGAGTAAGGCGCATCATTTGTGAGAGGTGTATTGTAAGCAAACAGTGGCAACTCCTAAGTAAAACATTGAACTGGCCAAATAGCACGCTGGATCTCTTATGCACAAATATTCAATATTCCAGAGGGGAAGAAAGCGTGGG
>NW_006972334.1:0-859 GCF_000164805.1 Carlito syrichta | reverse complement strand
TAAAAGTTCTAAAAATCAACCTTCCATATGACCCCACAATCCCCTTATTGGGAATATCACCGGAAGAACTCAAATCACTCTATAAAAAGATATTCGCACATGTCTGTTTATCACAGCATTATTCACAATGGCAAGATCATTTTTTTTTGAGTTGGAGTCTCACTCTGTCGCCCAGACTGGAGTGCAGTGGCCACTCCCGGCCACCGCAGCCTCGACCTGCTGGGCTCCGGCGATCCTTCCTCCTCAGCCTTCCAGGTAGCCGGAATTACAGGCATGCGCTACCACGCCCAGCTGATTTTTTTATTTATTGTAGAGATGAGGTCTCGCTGCCCAGGTGGGTCTCGAACCCGCAGGCTCAGGCAATCCACTCACCTCAGCCTCCCAAAGGCGCGGGATTACAGGCTGAGCCACCGAGCCCGGCTGGCAAGATCATTGAACCAACTGTGCTGCTCAGCAAAAGAGGACTGGATAAAAAAATATGGTGAGTATATACAATGGAATATTATGCAGCCATAAAGAAGAACAAAATCATGAACTTTGCAGCAACCTGGATAGACTTAGAGTTTATAATACTGAGTGATATTTCACAGAAACAAAGAACTGAGTATCATATGTTCTCACTCTTAAGTGGACCTTGAACAACTATTGTAATACTATAAGAAAAGGATTGACAGTAGTGGGAAACTGTGGGTGTGGGGAGGTGGAATTGGCAGTAATAGGAATCTGGCTGGGGAAGGAGTGGCTCACCTCATCAACAAGGGTACCTGCACAATGAATATTTGTATACCTAAGCCTGAATTGTAACCCACAATTTTAAAATAAAAAAATTTAAAGATGAAAAAAAAATCAGAACTCATGA
>NW_006972333.1:0-384 GCF_000164805.1 Carlito syrichta | reverse complement strand
GGATTGGGAGGACTCTCTCCCAGGTAGAAAGGAGCGAGAAAGAGCAAATTTATTTTCACTGCATCCTCTTACATAGGGCAAAAAATCACACAAGTGTGGGTAAAACCACACAAGCAAGATACATGTTAATGTCTAAACTATGCTTATCTTAACGTCTATGCTAAGTTAAAAGCAAGGCAATCCCTAAAGAAATATAGTTTGCACAAGAAATATAGTTTTCACACTGAACATTTATGGATCCTTATACAAGTATCTGCATTGATTGTTGTATTTGTGGTTATTTTTAATTAACAAAGGTACCATTCATCACTGGTGATTTATCTCGCTGGAAAGTGCTGGCTAACGACCACCCTTTTGCAGAGAATCACAATAAAAGCCACATAA
>NW_006972332.1:0-454 GCF_000164805.1 Carlito syrichta | reverse complement strand
TTATCATAAGATACTGATAAGGCAATAACTATCATAAGACAAGGAAAGGTCAACTAGTGTCATAAGGCACGAGTAAGGCAAGAAGTATCAGACAACACTAATAAGGAAAGTAGTATCACAACAGACTAAAAACACAAGTAGTAGCATAAGACAATAATAAGGCAAGTAGTATCATAAAACACTAATAAGGCATGAAGTATCAGAAGACACTAATAAGCAAGTAGTATCAGACGACACTCATAAGGCAAGTAGTATCAGACGAAACTCATAAGTCTAGTAGTATCAGACTACACTAATAAGGCAAGTAGTATCAGACTACACTAATAAGGCAAGTAATATCACACGATACTAAAAAGGTAAGTCGTATTAGATGACACTATTAAGGCAAGTAGTATCAGACGGCACTAATAAGGCAAGTAGTAACATGCGACAATAATACGGCAGTAGTAAAAGA
>NW_006972331.1:0-887 GCF_000164805.1 Carlito syrichta | reverse complement strand
TTCTCAAAACTTCCAGATAAAATCATTGACTGACTGTTTAATCCAGAAGAATGAATTCCCAATGTGCTACAAGGGATCTGCTCTCCAAAAGATAATTGCATTTATTTTTTGGCCCCCATTGTATGCTGCTCTCCATAAAATCTTTCAAAATCTTTTTATTGAGTGCCACTGTGTGACAGATATTATTTTAGGTACCAAAGATACAACAATGAATAAAACAGGCCAAAGTTCTTGTTTTAAGTTGCAGAAAATTTAGTCAGGAATATAATATATTGCATATTTCATACATATCAGTATTGGGTTCTAAAAATTAGATTGAAAAAAATAATAACTTAGGCTGAGTTTGGTGGCTCAAACCTGTAATACCAGCACTTTGGGAGGCTGAGGGGAGGGGATTGCTTGAGTCCACCTGTTTGAGAATAGCCAGGGCAACTTGGTGAGACCTCATCTCTACAATAAATAATTTTTAAAAATTAACCTGGCATGGTGGTGTGCACCTGTAGTTCTGACTACTTGACAGATTGAGGCAGAAGGATTGCCTGAGCCCTGCAGGTCGATGCTGGGGTGGACATGAGCATGCCACTGTACTCCAGCCTGGGCAATGGAGTTAGATTCCAACTTAAAGAATAATAATAATAATAATAATAATAATAATAATAATAATAATAACTTGAGTGTATAGGGAGGGCTGAAACTTTTGACTGGATGAAAGAAAGCCTCACAGAGAAGAAGCCATTTAATCAGAGACTTAAGACAATGAGGGAAGCAGTCTGCAGATATCTGAAGGAAGAGAAGTCCAAGAAGGAACAAAAAAGGTAAAGACCTGAAGGGAGAAACATACTCAGTGTGTTCAAGGGACATGAAGAAGTTTCTTTAGAGTTGGAGTA
>NW_006972330.1:0-300 GCF_000164805.1 Carlito syrichta | reverse complement strand
AATTTGACAGGATTTTTACCCCAAATCAAGAGGAAATATCATACTTAATGGTAAAAATGTATAGTAAATAGGTAGTTTGTTTCCTTATTTCCTCAGTTCCTTGCCTGGGCTTCTGTCAGCTTGTGAAAGGAACCCAGTTCCTGTAGAATCACCATCACTTCCACAACTCCCCTCTTTTTGGATAAAGGTAAAGGCAGTTTTAGGTATGGTGCTTGATAACATATTGATCAGAGAGGCTGGGCATGTAGATGAAGGTGGCACTATCTCAACTATACCATGATGGGAGATATGAATAACATT
>NW_006972329.1:0-303 GCF_000164805.1 Carlito syrichta | reverse complement strand
TGTTGAAGTGAGACGAGAAAAACTTATCAGGACTTCTGGAACTTAGGCGATCCAAGAACCAAGAAGATGGGGGTGCTAGACCCCATGTGGGGTCCAGACTTAGCAGCAAGCGTGATGCCATCATTGTCCTATCAGATTACTATCTCCTCCGCCCTAGATGAGAGTGGGATGAGGACAAGGGTGAACTGGACCAGTACCTCTCAGACTTTGGGTCTCAGAAGTCCTTTACACGCCAAAAAGTGACTGAGGACCCAAAGGGCTTTTATGTGGGCTATAACTTCCAATATTTACCAGTATCTAGCA
>NW_006972328.1:0-342 GCF_000164805.1 Carlito syrichta | reverse complement strand
ACTGTGACATCTATAATAAAGGAGGGTTAGTCATGGGTGCATCCATTATTGTGGAGAACCGTTCACTGTCATAGCCTTGGAAAAACAGTCACTGGACCAACCATTATGCAGGTGGGCCAGTCACTGGTGCATCAAAGAGGATGCCCATTCACTGGGGCACCAATGATGAAAGAGAGCCTATCACTGGAGCAGCCATTATGGAGGAAGCCCAGTCATAGAAGCAACGATCACGGAAAAGAACCTGTCACTGGTTCGTTATCTGAAGGAAATGCTCTTGCTGACAAAGTTACGTGATTTTTTGCCTTCCCCTTACTATCCCCTGCTTCCTCAGCCAATTCTTCT
>NW_006972327.1:0-360 GCF_000164805.1 Carlito syrichta | reverse complement strand
TTATTACATAGATCCTGCTTTGAAACTCTGAATCTCTTTTAGCCCTTTCCATGATGCCCTCTAAATTTTTGGGATTGAGGACTCGTGTAACCCAGAGTCCTTATTCTTTCTTAGCAAAAGGTCATGTAGTTGCCTGTATATTAGGCCTCCTTTCCCCCTGATTCATTTTCAAAAACACCCTGATCCGTGTTTAGCCCATAGCAAGACTACCTGAAGTTTTTTTTGGGATTGAGGATACGAGTAACACAGATTCTTTATTCCTACTTACCAATAGGCAGTGAAGTTTACTGTAGGTGAGGACCCCATTACCCAGATTCCGACTTCAGAAACCTGGTTTGTTTTTACCTCTTAGGAAGACGG
>NW_006972326.1:0-310 GCF_000164805.1 Carlito syrichta | reverse complement strand
GATGTATTTTTATCATTGTATAGTACATTTATCTTCTATTTAGTTCTCAAAACGAAAGTATTCAGAAAGAGTTTCATATACCTACTATTATTATAGATGTTAAATAATTATCTACAGCTCGGTGCACCTGTGGGGAGCACTCCTTGCACTAGGTACCAGGGACAGGAGCCCACGCTCATCTGGGGGCGCCACTGCCCTTGGGATGACTGCAGACTGAGCCATGGCAGGGCAGTGGGGTGGGCGCTGTGTTAGCAAGAGCCCCCCAGTGAGGCGAGGCTCACCAAGCTACACACCCAAGCATTCCCTGGGG
>NW_006972325.1:0-487 GCF_000164805.1 Carlito syrichta | reverse complement strand
TTGTGGGGTACAGTTAAGGGTTAGGTATACAAATATGCTTCGTTCGGGCACCCTTGTTAAGAGGTGTCTCCCCGTTCCCATCAAAAAAGTACTATTAAAAAACCCTAACATAGCTCATTAGTAATTTTTTGCTGTTGGCTACGTGTTTTGAGGCGATAATATTTTTAACATATAATAAAATAAATAATAAATACAGAAAGTTTATTTTTATTATTAAATGCAATTTATTAAAATTAAGTTCCTTTTTCTCTTTCCTTTTAAAAATGTACCAGCTAGTAAATGTAGAATCGCCCACCTGGCTCGCGCGTGTGGTTTGCGCTGCATTTCGGTTGGACAGCATCTCAAGTAGAGAGAATGGCGATGCAAAGCTTCCCCAGCAGACACTAAAGAATGCTGTGCAGAGTGGGCTGGGCAAAAGAAAGGCTGAAATAGGAAGGGACCAAATCCAGCAGGACCTTGGGGTCAGCTCTGCAAGGAGGTGGGTTTT
>NW_006972324.1:0-314 GCF_000164805.1 Carlito syrichta | reverse complement strand
TCACTATGTTGTCCAGACTGGTCTCGAACTCCTGGGCTCAAGCTATCTGCCAACCCCAGTGCAGGGATTCCCATGTGAGCCACCATGCCTGGCAAAAAAAAAAAAAGAATTAAACAATATCAAACACCTCTGACCTTGCTTTAAAATATAAAAAAAATTAATACCTATACACACTTAGTTTTCTACCAAGTATGGGTACCTTTTAGGGTATAAACTATAACATGGATGAAATAAATTATAAGCACAATCCACATGCTTCCCAGAAAAATACCTTTTCCAAATATCACCAGTTATATGGTCCTAGGAAACCACTT
>NW_006972323.1:0-319 GCF_000164805.1 Carlito syrichta | reverse complement strand
TATGGTCCTAGGAAACCACTTAAACTCTCTCTGCATTTAGATCTCGTCTCTGGACCTATCCCATAGGACAAATCCACTAATAACTACAGTCACAAGCATGCCAGCTGCTATCCATTGAACACCTCCCGTATGTCTATACTGTGTTGTGCACTTTTTTGCAAGAACTTTTAATCCTCCTAACCGTCCTCACAGATAGCTGGGGTGTACAGAGGTTATATAATCTACCTGAATTCACAGGGACAGAGGTGAGAGAGCTGTATATATATATGCTCATTGCTTAATCTAGTCAGGGCCTGTCACTGTCTGGAGACATTTGGTA
>NW_006972322.1:0-486 GCF_000164805.1 Carlito syrichta | reverse complement strand
AGCTGGCAAGCCAGCAGCCTATGTAGGTTGCTAGCCAGTTAAGTCAACTGACTAGCCAGCTAGCTACCTAGTTATGTCAGTTAGTTAAATCAGCTGACTGTCCACCTGTCTAGATAGGTATCTAGCTAGTTAAGTCAGCTGTCTAGCCAGCTGGCTAGCTAGTTAAGTCACCTAGTTAAGTCAGCTGGCTAGCCAGCTGGCTTGCTAGGTAACTTGCTAGTTAAGTCACCAGTCTAGACAGCTGGATAGCAAGTTAAATCACCTAGTTAAGTCAACTGGCAAGCCAGTTGGCTAGCTATGCAGCAATCTAGGTAATTCAGCTGGCTAGCAAGCAGGTCAGCTCATTAAGTCAACTAGTTATGTCAGCTGACTAGTCAGCTGGTTATCTAGGTAGGGAGTTAGTTAAGTCAGTTGGTTAGCCAGCTGGTTAGCTAATTAAGTCAGCTAGTTAAGTCAGCTGGCTAGGAAGCTCTCTAGCTGGTTAAG
>NW_006972321.1:0-553 GCF_000164805.1 Carlito syrichta | reverse complement strand
CTTAGCTAGCCAGCTAACTTAACTCACTGACATAACTAGCTATCTACCTAGCTAACCAGTTCACTAAACACATGAACTAACTAGCTGACTTAACCTGCTAGCCAGCTGGCTAGACAGCTCACTCAACTAGCTGACTTAAATAGTTAGCCAGCTGGATGGCCAGCTGCCTTAACTAGCTGACATCGCTAGCTAGACAGGTGGCTAGTCAATGGACTTAACTAGCTAGATACCTATGTATCCCACTGGATGTCCAGCTGATTTAACTACCTAGATTACTAGCTAACCAAATGGCCAGAGTGATGAGTTAACTAGGTGAATTAACTAGCTAGTCATCTGACAAGCCAGCTGACTTAACTAGCTAGCTACCCAAGCTAGACAGGTGGCTAGCAGGATGACTTAACTAGCTGACTTAACTAGCTAGCCAGCTGATGTAACTAGCTGACTTAACTAACTAGCTACCTAGCAAACCAATTGACTTTGCTAGCTGAAATAATTACCTAGCTTCCTAACTAATTATCTAGCAAGGAAGCCAACTTAGCTAGCTAAATTAACT
>NW_006972320.1:0-354 GCF_000164805.1 Carlito syrichta | reverse complement strand
CCAACTTATTGGCCCGCATTCTATTTGAATGTTCAACGGTCTTCCCTCCTTTTTTTTTTTGATGACCATTTTCTTCTCTTCTGTCCTCATCATCTCAAACAACCTGGAGGGTTTGGAAGGTCTAATCATGTGTTTGGGTCTGGGGTAGGGTGGGTGTGCAATACAGAGCAGTTTGTCCCCTTTCGCATCCAGCACGAGAATCATTGACTAAGGTAACCATCAAGAGACAAAATAGGCCTCCTTCTGGGTTCAGCTCTGCTGGTGCACACTGTACTCCACCTTCCTTACCCCCTTGAACCCCACATTACTTTCACCATCATTCTTACTTATTCTGACATGCACTCGGCTGTCTTT
>NW_006972319.1:0-326 GCF_000164805.1 Carlito syrichta | reverse complement strand
TTAAGCTGAGTTTATGTTTATTTTTGACTTACACCCTTTCTATCTCCTTTCACCATGCTCTGGGTGGCTTTCTTGTTACCATGTATATTGAGACTTTCCTTGTCTGCTCTAGCATTCGGTCTCCCCTTCCTAAATCCCTAATTACTTGACCACTGTCCTTTCCCTATCCTAACTGTCATCATTAAAACCTCAAAAAACATGACTGGAGCGTACATAGAAGTAAAAACAAAATAAAACAACAACACACACCACCAGAGCACAAAAGACAAGAAAAGGATGAAATCAGCATTGTTCTTAAATTATTATTATTATTCTAAAATAATCAG
>NW_006972318.1:0-413 GCF_000164805.1 Carlito syrichta | reverse complement strand
TATTCCTCACCATCCCATTCCATTTCCTTCCCCTCCATTCTATTCCATTCCATTCCTTTCCATCTCTCTCTTTTTTAATCCATTCCTGTCCATTCCATTCCTCTCCATTTCTCTCCGTTCCATTCCATTATTCTCCATTCCATTCCATTCTATTCCATTCCATTTCTCTCCATTCCATGGCATTCTATTCCTTTCCATTCCATTCCACTCCATTCCACTCCTCTCCATTCCATTCCATTCCTCTCCATTACATTCCATTACATTCCTTTCCACTCCTTTCCAACCTCCCCATCCATTCAATTCTAGTCCGTTCCTTTTTTCTCTATTCTATTCCTTTCTTCTGTATTGCATTCAATTCTATTCCTTAAGTTCCCTCTCCTTTTCATTCCATTCTTTTCTGTTTCATTCCTCTC
>NW_006972317.1:0-332 GCF_000164805.1 Carlito syrichta | reverse complement strand
TATTTAAAGTTATTTGATTCATCATACCTGCCATAACCCTAATTATTTAATTTTGTATTTCATACAAAATTAAGTCATGTTGTATACTATGTGGTATTCATGTTAGTCTTCTACACAAAATTTCTGCCATAATATTATCATAATTTGCTGTGATTTTTGCCAAATGAAGACAACTGTAGTGCATTTTCTTGGATGAGGTTCTTAATTCTTGACTCTGTCCCGCCAAAAACTGAATCACTCATACTATGTGCTCATTTACATATGTCAATATTTTCACATAGCTCAATTATATTAAAACATGTAGAAATAATTTGGGATCTAGGATGACAGTA
>NW_006972316.1:0-436 GCF_000164805.1 Carlito syrichta | reverse complement strand
ATTTGAATGTCTTCCCATTCTTATGTATTTCTCTCTGTAAAGAGAAATACCAAAGAACTGTCTGTATTGGGCCTTACCCAGTTGAACAGCCTGTCTTTTTGTTTTCAGCTCCACTGTTGGGGTGTTGACAGTGAAGGCACTGGTGGTCACAACATGCCACGTTATGGCAACATATGGATGGCAATATGGAAGCCCAGCATGGTTGGTTATAAATGAAGAAACATAAGGTCAGTGACTTTTGACTGAGTCTACGAAATCCCAAAGGTTGGTGGTTTTTTAGCATAGCCTTTATACTACATTTAACTCTGTGTAGGGACCAAAAGGGCCACTGTAGATACTACTTGATTAACAGAGTAAAATATCTGTTGTTTAAAACAAAAAAACAAAGCAACTAGGCAGTTTCTCTTGGAATGAAAATTGTGTTGTATACCATTAT
>NW_006972315.1:0-375 GCF_000164805.1 Carlito syrichta | reverse complement strand
TAAAAGGAGGACTAATCCTCTTTAAAATGTGGGCAAAATACATGAATATACACTTCTGAAAAAAAGATATACGGGCGGCCAACAGACACATGAAAAAGTGCTCAGTCTCACTCATCATCAGATAAATGCAAATCAAATCACATTGAGATACCACCTAACCCCTATAAGAATGGTCATCATTAATAAAAAAAAAAAAACAGATGCTGGTGAGGATGTGGAGAAAAAGGAACGCTTCTACACTGCTGGTGGGAATGTAAACAAGTACAACCTCTTTGGAAGACAGTGTGGCGATTTCTAAAAGAACTAGAAATGGAGCTTCCATATGACTCAGCAATTCCCCTATTGGGAATATACTGGAGGGACTCAAATTATTCT
>NW_006972314.1:0-416 GCF_000164805.1 Carlito syrichta | reverse complement strand
GCTAGCTATGTAGCTAGGAAATTAAGTTAGCTGGCAACCAGCTGCCTAGCTAGTTAAGTCAACTCATTAAGTCAGTTGGCTATTCAGCTGGTTAGCTAGTTAAAAAGCTAATAAATGTGTGTAGTCATCTGGCTATCGAGTTATTTCAGCTAGTTAAGTCAGCTGACTAGCTAGAAAGCAAGCTACATAAGACAACTAGTTATGTCAGCTAACTAGCTATGTCAGCTAGTTAATTCAGGTGGCTAGTTAGATAGCTAGCTAGGTAGCTAGCTAGTTAAGCTAGCTAGTTAAGACAGCTGACTAGTTTGGTAGGTAGCTGGTTGTTAGATAGTTAAGTCAGCTTGCTAGCTAGTTAAGTCAGTGAGTTAAGTGAGCCAGTAAGCCACCTGCCTAGCATTGGTAGCTAGCTAGTTAAG
>NW_006972313.1:0-347 GCF_000164805.1 Carlito syrichta | reverse complement strand
GCCAGTTTGCTAGCTAGGTAGAGAGCTAGTTAAGTCAGCTGGGTAGCCAGCTGGCTAATTGGTTAAGTCAGTAAGTTGTGCCAGTTTGCTAGCTGGGTATGTCAACTAGTTAATTCAGTTGCTAGCCAGCTGGATAACTGGATACCAAGCTAGTTAAGTCAGCTGGCTTGTCAGTTGGCTGGCTATTTAAGTCAGCTAGCTAATTCATCCAGTTTCCCAGTTGGCTAGGTATGTAGCTAGCTAGTTAATTCAGCTGGCTAGCCAGCTGGCTACCTGGTTAAGTCAGATAGTTAATTCAGCTGGCCAGTCAACTGACTAGCTAGTTAAATCAGATAATAAGTCAGCTG
>NW_006972312.1:0-525 GCF_000164805.1 Carlito syrichta | reverse complement strand
AAAATGTTATACAATTGTTAGGCATGGTGTCTTGCCCCTGTGGTCCAAGCTACCCAGGAGTCTGAGATGAGAGGCTTGCTTGAGATCAGGAATTTGAGGCTGCAATGAGCTATTATCATGCCACCGCCCTCCAGCATGAGTGACAGAGAGAGATCTCATCTCTAAAAAAAAACCCACAAAAAAACCACAGCAAAATAAACGTTTATACAATTATCATCAGTATCTATTTGTATATTTTTCTCAACATTCCAAACAGAAACTCTGTGCATTTTAAACTTGTACTCCTCATCCCCACTCCCCCAGTCCCTGGTAATCAGTGGTGAATGCAGGAATTAGTCCATTGGCTGAGGGAGAAGAGCCCAGGGTCCAGGAGGCCAGCACAATGCAGGCAACAGCAAAGAGCAACCCCCTGGTGGCTCTTGGGAGATTTTGTTTGAGCAGGTGAGAGCTTTCTTTGGCTGTGTTATTATCCCTGAAGGATCATGTTGATGCAGGCTGCCACTGTATACTACAGTGTCAATGAGT
>NW_006972311.1:0-374 GCF_000164805.1 Carlito syrichta | reverse complement strand
TCCTCGATAGAGAGGGTCATGGGACACTTTCCCTCACCCAGAAAGCTCGGAGTCCAGTGGCATGTATCTGTGTTCTGAGAATCAGTCTGAACAGCTTATGTCATTCTTTACTGATTCTATTTTTTGCTTCAAGTGTGAATCTTCTGGTTTTTGAAAACTTTTGCCAACCCTTCTTTTTCTTTGAGGGAGAACTTTCTCTTTTGGAGTATCATAGATAGATAGATAGATAGATAGATAGATAGATAGATAGATAGATAGATAGATAGGGTTGTCAATGGATAGAACTCTACTAGGCAAAAGCTTCTTCTGGAGAATTGTTTCTGAGGCTAATAGGGCCTCATATCTATATCTAAATTCTTTGCTCATTATTTAAT
>NW_006972310.1:0-4483 GCF_000164805.1 Carlito syrichta | reverse complement strand
CCAGCTGCCAAGCCAGCTGACTAAACTAGCTATTTTAACCCAGCTAGCTACCTAGCTAGTCAACTGACATAAATAGTTAACTAGCTAGCTACATAGCTTCCCAGCTAACTTAAATACTTAGCTAACTAGCTAGCTACTAGCTAGCAAGCTGACTTTAATAGCTGCATAGCTAGCTAGCTGACTTAACCAGTTAGCTAACTATTTAGCTTATTCATTATCTAACATGTTAGCTACGTGACTTAATTATCTGACTTAACTCATTATCGAATGAGCTACCTAGCTGACACAACCAGTTGACTTAACACGTTAGATAACTAGCTAGCTAGCTGACTCATCCAGCTGACTTAACTCGTTAACTAACTAGCTAGCTAGCCTACTCAAACAGTTGACTCAACCCGTTTGCTAACTAGCTAGCTGGCTGACTCAACCAGCTGACTTAACCCGTTAGTTACCTAGCTAACTACCTGACTCAACCTGCTGACTTAACCCGTTACCTCACTAGCTAGCTAGCTGGCTTAAGAAGCTGACTACATTATAAAGCTTACTTAAGTAGCTGAATTAGCTAGTTGACTTAACTACTTAGCAGGCTGGCTTAACTGGCTGACTTTACTAGTTAGCTAGCTGACTTAATTACCTGATTTGCTAGCTGACATATCTAGCTAGCTGACTAGCTAGCTATCTATTGAGCTGACATAACTAGCTTGCAAACAAGCTATTTAGCTGCTTAACTAGCTTACTTAACTAGCTAGTGAACTGGCTAGTTAACTGGCTAGTTGTCTTAACTATCTAGCTGACAATCTAGCAGATTGCTTGCTGACTGAACTGGTTAGCTGAGTAGCAACCTGACTAGCTAGCTGACTTAAATAGCTAGCTGACTAGTTAGCTTACATGCTAGCTGACTTAACTAGCTACCTGGCTACCTACCTGACTTTACTCGTAGACCAGCTAGTTGGCTGGCTAGCTGGCTAGCCAACTGACATAACTAGCTAGCTACCGGGTTGGTTAGATGGGTAGTCAACTGGCTTACGTAGCTATCTACCTGGCTGGGTACCTGGCTAGGCAGTCAGCTATCTAGCTAGTGGGCTGACCAGCAGGATAGCCCGCTGGCTTAAATAGCCAGGGGGCTGGCTGGACAGTTGGATAGCCTGTCGGCTTAACTAGACAGCCACCCTGCTCATCAGCCGGCTAGCCACCAGGCTGAACTAGATGGCCACCTAGCTGACCAGCCTGCTAACCAGCCGGCTTCACTTGCGAGCGACCTAGCTAGCCAGCTGGGCCAACCAACTAACTTAACTAGCTGACTTAAGTAGATAGACATCAGCTACACAGCTGGCTTACTAGTTAGCCACCTAGCTAGCCAGCCGGTTAGCCAGGTGACTTAACATGCTGAATTAACTAGCTAACAAGCCGGCTAGCCAGCAGACTGAATTAGCTAGCAACCTACCTCACAAGGTGGCTAACCAGCGGACTTAACTAGCTGACTTAACCAGATAGCCCGCTGGCTAGACAGTTGAGTTAATTATGTAGGTACCTAGCTAGCCAGTTGGCTAGCCAATTGAATTAACTAGCTGTCTTAACCAGCTATCCAGCTGGCTATGCAGCTGACTCAACTACCTTATTTAACTAGTTAGCCAGCTGGCTAACCAGCTTACCTAACTAGATGATATCCTTAACTAGCCAGGTGACTAGTCAGCTGACTTAAATAGCTAGCTACCTATGTATCCCGCTGGATTGCCAGCTGACTTAACAACCTAGGTACCTAGCTAACCAGCTGGCTAACCAGCAGACTTAAATAGCTAGCTACCCAGTAGGCAGCTGGCTAGCCAGCTGACATAACAAGCTGATTAACTAGCTAACCAGCTTACTTAACTAGCAGACTTAACTATCTAGTTTCCTAAATTGCCAACTGACTTAACCATCTGAAATAACTAGCTAGCTACCTAGCTAGCTAAATAGCTAGATGACTTAACTAGCTAGCCAGCTGACATAAATAGCTGAATTAACTAGTTAGCTACCTAGCTAGCCTGCTGACTTAACTAGCTGAAATATCTAGCTAACCACCTGTCTAGCCATTTGAATTGATTAGGTTTTTGACTAGCAAGGCAGCAGGCTAGCCAACTGACTTAATGAGGTGACTAAACTAGTTAGGAAGCTGGTAAGCAGGCTGAATTAACTACTTGATAAATGACCTAGGCAGTTGGCCAGCCAGGTGCCTAAAGTAGCTGACTTAAGTGGTTATCCAGTTGGCTAGCCAGATAACTAAACTAGCTCTCTACTTCTCTAGCCACCTGGATAGACAGCTTACTTAACTAGCTGACTTAATTAGCTAGCCATCTTGCCAGCCAACTGTCTTAACTAGGTCACTACCTAGTTAGCCAACCTGTCTAGGCAGCTGAGCTAACTAGCTCTCTTAACTAGTTGACCTGCTTTCTAGCCAGTTTAAGTAAGTAGCTTGCTATGTAGCTAGCCAGTTGGCTATCCAGCTGAATTCACTAAGTGACTTATCTAGCTAGCCAGCTGTCTAGCCAGCTGTCTTACATAGCAAGTTACCTAGCTAGCAGGCTAGTCAACTGACTTATCTAGGTGACTTAACTATCTAGTCAGATGGCTATATAGTTGACATAAGTAGCTACCTACCTAGATGTCAAGCTGGGCTAGCAGGATGATTTAACAAGCTGACTTAACTAGCTAGCCACCTGGCTAGCCAGCTGACTTAATTACCTAGTTACATAGCTAGCCATCAGGCTAGACAACTGACTAAACTAGTTGAGTTAACGAAGTAGCCAGTTGGCTAGCCAGCAGACTTAACTAACTAGCTACCTAGACAGACAGCTGGATAGCAAGCTGACTTAACTGGCTGACATAACAAGATGAATGATTGCAATCCAGCTGACTTAACTAGCTACCTATATAGCTAGCCCACTGGCTTGCCAGCAGGCTTAACTACCTAACTACATAGCTAACCTTGTGGCCAGCGAGCTGACTTAACTAGGTGACTTAACTAGCTAGTCAGCTTATCTAAATAGCTGACTCAACTAACTTCATAGTCAGCTGACTTAACTAACTGCTTTAACTAACTACCTCCCTAGCTAGCTATCATATATGTGACTGACTAAACTAGCTGATTTAACTAGCTGGCTAGCTGACATATCTATTTGAATTAACTAGCTAACTACCTAGTCAGTCAGCTGACTTAACTAGCTGAAATAACTAGCGAGCCAGCTATCTATGAATCTGATGTAACTAGCTTTTTAATAGCTAGCAGCTGGCTAGACAACTGACTTAACGAGCTGACATAACTAGCTAGACAGCTGGTTAGCCAGTTGACCAAACTAGCTGACATAACTAGCTTGCCAGCTGTCTAGCAAGCTGACTTAATTGTATAGCTACCTAGCTAGCCAGCAGCCTAGCCAGCTGACTTAACTAGCTGACTTAACAAAGTAGCCAGTTGGCTAGCCAACAGTCTTAACTAGCTAACTACCTAGCTATATAGCTGGATAGCCAGGTGACTTAACTAGGTGACATAACAAGATAGCCTCATGGCTAGCAGCTCACATAACTAGCTACCGACCTACATAGCCTGCTGGTTTGCCAGCTGAGTTAACTACCTAACTATGTAGCTAACTTGCTACCCAACGAGCTGACTTAACTGTATGACTTAACTAGCTAGCCAGCTGGCTAGTCAGCTGATTTAATTAACTAGCTACCATGCTTTGCAACTGGCTAGACAGCTGACTTAACTAAATGACTTAACTAGCTAGCTACTTAGCTAGTCAGATGACTTAACTAGCTGACTTAACTAGTTAACTACCTAGCTAGCCAGCTGGTTGGGCAGCTGACTTAACTAGCTTACTTATCCTGCTAGCCAGCAGGCTGACCAGCTGACTTAACTAACTGACCTATGCAGCAGGCTGGCCCACTGAATTAACTAGCTGACTTAACCAGCTAGCCAGCTGGTTAGCCAGCTGACTTAACTAGCTACCTATCTAGCTAGCTAACTGGGAAGCCAACTGAATTAACTAGCTGACTTAAATTTCTAGCCAGCTGGCTAGGCAGCTAACATAACTAGCTTGCTACCTAGATAGCCAGCTGTGAAACCAGCTGAATTAACTACTTGTCTTAATCTGCTAGCCAACTGGCAATCCAGCTGACTCAACTAGCTGACCTAAGTAGTTAGCCATAGCCAGCTGGCTAAATTAGCTTTCTACATAGCTAGCTAGCTGGCTAGCCAGCTGACTTATCTAGCTCACTTAATTACCTAGCAAGCTGGATAGTGAACTAAAATAACTAGCTCGCTACTTAACTAACAAACTGGCTAGCCAGCGGACTTAACTAGCTGACATAAATAGCTGGCCTGCTTGCTATTCAGATGAATTAACTTTCTTGCTATATAGTTAGCCTGCTGGCTAGCCAGCTGACTAAACTAGGTGACTTAACTAGCTAGCTAGCTGTCAAGCCAGCTGAGTTAATCAGCAACCTACTT
>NW_006972309.1:0-754 GCF_000164805.1 Carlito syrichta | reverse complement strand
AGGATGCAACAGGAGGATCACCAAAGCCCAGGCGGTGGAGGACACGGTGACTGAGAACAGGCCCTTGCACTACAGTCTGGGTGATAGAGCATGACTCCAACTCAGCATGATGATACCAACCACCACTGCCACAAACCAAAGGCCAGGCTCAAGGGCTCAGCCTGGTATCCCAGCCCTTCAGAGGTCGAGGTGAGTGAACGGGTGAGCTTGTGCGTTCAAGACCAGTCTGGGACCCTGGCAAGACCTTGTCTCGGCCAATAAAAATAAATTCAAAGATTATCCAGGCATGGTTTCACAGGTTTGTGTTTCCAGCCACTCAGGGGCTGTTGTGGGACGATCGCCTGAGCCCAGTAGAGCTCTGGAGTCTGCGGTGGTCTTGAACATGCACCTGCACTAAGGCCTGGATGACAGAGTGGGATTCCGACTCCAAATAATAATAATCAACACCACCGCCACCACCAATACTCCTGACACCCAGCATGAGGAGTCACCCTCAAGGATGAGAGAAAAAGGCACTTTCTTCCTGTCGTTTGTGGGAAGTTTCTAGGGGGAGCAAGTCCGTCCCGTGCCTTCAGTCATACAACCTAGAAGGCCTGCCTCCACCGTCCACACTCGGGCCCCACAACAAAGATGTGTGTGAGCTCATGGGAAAAACGGCCCCAAGACAGGGAGGATATTGGGCACAGAGCAATCAAAGCAGTCCTGCATTGGCATGGTCAGTCCAGGTTCTGGTCACCTGGTTTGCCACTTTCGT
>NW_006972308.1:0-424 GCF_000164805.1 Carlito syrichta | reverse complement strand
TAGCTGGCCTGCTTGCTAGTCAGCTGAATTAACTATCTTGCTATATAGCTAGCCATGTGGGTAGCCAGTTGATTTAACTAGTTGACTTAAGTAACTAGCCAGCTGTCTAGCCATCTCACTTAATTAGCAAGCTACCTAGTTAGCCTGCTGACTAGCCAGTTGACTTAACTCTGTGACAAATAGCTAGCCAGCAGGCTAGACCGCTGACTTAACTCTCTAGCTACATAGCTAGTCAGCTGTATTGCCAACTGACTTAACTAGGTGACTTAACTAGCTAGCCAGCTGGATAGTATGCTGACCTAACTGCTTAGCTGCCTAAGTAGACAACTGTATAGAAAGCTGAATTAACTAGCTAGCTACCTACATAGCCCACTGGCTTGCGAGCTGAATTACCTACCTAGCTACCTAGCTAACAAGTTGGCTA
>NW_006972307.1:0-430 GCF_000164805.1 Carlito syrichta | reverse complement strand
TTTCAGAATATTTTTATCACCACACACACATACAAAACCATACCCATTAGTATTTCCTTCTCATTTTCCACTCCCAGCCTTAGACACTCACTGAGTTACATTCTGTCTGTATGGATTTGCCTTTTTTGGACATTTCATATAAATGAACTCATATACAATTATCCCTTACGACTGGCTTCTTTGATGTAGCATAATGTCTCCAAGATCATCTAGGCTGTAGCATATATCTGCACGACATGGATTTTTATTATTGAATAAGATTCCAGGGTATAGATGTACCATATTTTGTTTAACCACACTGATAGACATTTGAGTTGTGGTCACTCTTTACTTATTATGAATAATGCTGCTAAGAACAGTTGTGCGCCAGACTTTGTGTGAATATATGTTTTTATTTATCTTGGGGATATACCCAGGAATGAGATTTCTC
>NW_006972306.1:0-434 GCF_000164805.1 Carlito syrichta | reverse complement strand
GGTTATGCTAAAAAGTTAAAATTGGAGTATGTCTGTGTTCTTCAAAATTCATATGTTGAAACCTAACTCTCAAGTTGTTTGTATTAAGGGGAAGTTCATCAGAACCTGATTACATCATAAGGGCAGACGCTTCATGAATGGAATTAGTGCCATGGGAACTTGTTTGCTTCTTCCAACATGTGGGGATACAGTGAGAGGAAACCATCTGTGAGTGGACTGAGAGTGGGCTCTCACCAGACACCAAATCTATTGGGTCCTTCTTCTTGAATTGAACAGCTTCCAGACTAAATAAAGGTGAGAATTAAATTTCCATGGATTATAAACTATACAGTAAGATTCAGATTGAATTGATAGACACACTTCATGAGAAATAATTTTTTTTTTTTGAGTTGGAATCTCACTCTGTTACCCAGACTGGAGTGCAGTGGCCGCTC
>NW_006972305.1:0-546 GCF_000164805.1 Carlito syrichta | reverse complement strand
TTGTTCTCAGCTGAAACGCTCTTCCCTTGGCTTGTTTCTTTGCCTCCTTTAGGCTTCTGCTCACCTAAAATCTGACCACTCTGTCTGAAACTTTATGCCCCGACTTATCCCCAGATGTGGTCTTTATCCTATTCCATAATGCCTGATGTTGTAATGTGTTAATTTATTATGTTATGTGCTCTTCTTGTTTATTTTCTTCTCAGATTAGAATATGAGTTTAATGATGGCAGGGATTCTTTGGTTGCTATTCATCACTATATCCAGTACTTAACACATGGCACACAGTAGGGTCTCAGTAAATACTTGATAAATGAATGAATGAATACCTCTGTGGCTTTACTTGAAATGTATTGTTTTCTGGTCTGAACATAGCTAGAGATTCTCTTCTAAAATCTTTTTCTGTACGTTTGCATTCTGCCTCTCTCAAGAAGTGACTCCCTTGTCTGCAGCAGGTGGGAGTAAAATACTTTCCTGTGATAAAGTTGTTCTTCTGCCTCATGTTTTTCTGGTTTACTGTATCCTTCCAGATAGATATGGATCACACAC
>NW_006972304.1:0-1538 GCF_000164805.1 Carlito syrichta | reverse complement strand
TCTTGGCCAGAAGGAATAAGGTAAAGGGAGTGTCCCGCTTCATCCCCTTGATCCAGGGTCCCACTTCCCTTGACCCAAAGGGACTTTGGTGGCTCCAGCCTGCCTGTCACAAACAGGCTGATGGGAGCTGCCAGATCTTCCTTCCTCCTGATAATGATCTCCCCTGCCTCTGCTGCTTCTCTGGCTCTCTACTCTGGCAGTGGGTCCAGGCCTGAGGGAGTGAGATGTTAAAATGCCTTCTCCCTGTGTCCCTTTACTACAGACACCATCAATCCCTCTCTGAGACATAGAGCTGGAAAAGGTATGGCTTTGTATTGCGTCAGTCCTGATGACCCTCCAGCCTTGCTTGCCAATCACCATGCTCTTCTCTCTTCAGCTCAGTCCAGACAAACTGCCCTGTGTTGCACACCCACCCTACTCCAGAACCAAACACTTGATTAGACCCTCCAAACCCTGCTGAGGATCCTGCTCTGTCTTTCCATTTCACCAACTCCAGTGAACCTATAGTGCTGACCATAGGCAGAGCAAGATTTGGGGCCAGACAGTGTCAGGTGTAAATCCTGACTCAGTCTTTCCTGGTTGGGTGTTCTTGATCAAGTGACAATTCCATTTCCCTATAGGAAAACAAGAGCAATCCTACCTGCCAAACAGGATTGCAGACGATTTAGAAATGACATTCATGAAGCTCTAGACAGCCCCAGGGAAGGTCTAAGATAATAATAACTAACAGCAGGGTCGTGGTAGGTATAGCAATATCCACCTGTGTAAAACAGACTGACCAAAGCAAACACCCACTCAGGTACTAGTGAGAAGAGACCTAGGTACTACTAGAAGAGGCCTTCTTCCACTAGAGTGATGTTCATGCGTGGGCTGGAGGACAAGCCTGCAGGCAGGGTTCCAGGTTGTTTGAGATGATGAGGATAGAAGAGAAGAAAATGGCAATCCAAAAAAAAAAAAAAGGAGGGAAGACCGTTGAACAATTCAAACAGAATGCGGGCCAATAAGTTGGTGAATTGGACATCAGAGACAATTGAAATCACAGGAACATTTACATGCACATTTTGGCCTAATACCTGAGTGCAAAAATAACTATTCCCTGGAAACATATATCGCCATCATAGAATGGATTTCTGGAATACTTGAATAAATCTGAAGTTTTATCCAAAATCTGAATTTGTTTTGAACTCCTGTGGTTCCCATATCATTCACCATTCTAAAGAGATGATTTTCCACTGAGTACATAGAAAATCAAGATCCATGGAGACAGTTGAATTTTTGTCTTCCCATATTCTTTTTTCACAATTCTTTATATTCTCTTTTGTTACTGTTGTTCTGAGTCAGTTTCGCTCTACCACCCGGCCTGAGTGCAGTAGCATGCTACTGGCCACCGCAGCCCTGACCTGCTGGGCTCAGGTTTCCTTCTGCCTCAGATTTTCAAGTGGCTGGAACCACAGGTGCCTGCCACCATACCTGACTAATGTTTTTATTTATGTAGAGATGAGTCTTCCCAAGTTGCTCCTGCTGGTCTCCAACCCCTG
>NW_006972303.1:0-2698 GCF_000164805.1 Carlito syrichta | reverse complement strand
GGAGAAATCCATTTTTGATCTTGTTCCTAAACCTTAATACAATATGTTTTGGAAAAATGCATACTCTCAGTAAAGATTGACTTTGTCTACTTTGTCTTTTCAGAAACAGAGTCCTTAAGCATGACCAGTACTGGCCTATTGCAATTTGTCTCTTTAGAATCTCAAATTTCTCAAGCATGACCAGTATGAACCCATTGTATACTCCCTGGTGTCCAGAACCCCCCTCAGGTTCTCCAAGACATTCATAAGTGGTCAAAAATGAAGTCATGGCAGTCATGTTTTCCTGGTTGTGACCTCTCCAGGGGAAAGGATTTAGCCAGGACTCAGGGGGCTATGGGTCACACTCATCTAGAGTGTAGGCCGGCTTCCTATCTGTGGAAAGTGAATCTTTCTTAAATAGATCTTTTGTTTCTTCACCTCTTTGTGTGTTGCAAATCTTTGCATTACTCAGATCTCTGGTTACCAGCACACACCTTCGGCACACCATCTCTGGTAGTGTTGCATCCATCCACCCATTCACCTTACTCTCCATATGCTAACAAAGGCCACCCCGGTGCTGACTTGCTGGGTTCCAGCAATCCTTCTGACTCAGCCTTCCAAGTGGCTGGAACTACAGGTGTGTGCTACCACACCCCGCTAATTTTTTATTTATTGTAGTGATGAAGTCTCACCGTGTTACCTGGTCAAGTCTCAAACTAAAGCATTCAGGCAATATATTCAACTCGACCTTCCAAAGTGCTGGGATTGCAGACTGAGCCATTAGGCCCAGCCCACTCTCTTCTTATAAGTAAGTATTGTTATCAGGTTCATGTTTATTCTTCTGAATATTTTCCACCAACTTAAAAATACATATATAATTTTTTAACATAAATTAGATTATACTACATTTTTTATGGTGCTGTACTTCAAGATATAGATTTTTGAGATATTTCTATGTCAGTGCCCTTGATTCTAACACACTATTTTTAATCGTTAAAGTATACTCCGAATGATGGGTGCATTCTATTCTATGTTTAACATTTCATTACTTGATAGAAATTGATTATTTTTAGTTTCATTATTATAAAAAATGCTGTAATAAGATCCTTGTACATGCTTGGTGTGGTGGCTCATGCCTGTAATCCCAGCATTCTGGGAGGTAGAGACCAGAGAATTGCCTGAGTTCAGGGGTTTGAGACCAGACTGAACAACATGATAACACCTTGTATATGCAGTAAATAAAAAAATTAACCGGGTTTGGTGTGCATGTGTGTGGTCCCAGCTACCTGGAAAGTTGATGTGAAAAGTTCACCTGAGTCCAGCATGTCCAGAAAGTGGTGGCCACAAACATGTAACTGCACTTCAGCCTGGTTGACAAAAAGTGAGATTCCAACTCATAAACAAACAAAAAACCCCCCAAATATGTATTTTTAAATATTCCTAACACTTTTTTCTCTTAATTTTAAAATAAGTCAGGCTCGGTGGCACAGCCTGTAATCCTGCGCTTTGGGAGGCAGAGGTGAGTGGATTGCCTGAGCCCATGGGTTCGAGACACGCCTGGGCAATATGGAGAGACCTCTTCTCTACAATAAATCAAAAAATTAGCCTGGTGTGGTGGCGTGCACCTGTAGTTCCAGCTACATGGAAGGCTGAGGCGGAAGGGTCGCCGGAGACCAGCAGGTTGAGGCTGCAGTGACTGGGAGTAGACACTGCACTCCAGTCTGGGCAACAGAGTGAGACTCCAACTCAAAAAAAATAAAATAAAATAATGCTTATAACTGTTTAAAACAAAGTGTATAATTCTACATTGTGAAGTTTATAATAATCAGATTTAAAATTCATGAAAGTGCCACATAAGATAAATGAGGTAAACTGAGCTGTTTTGTAGCACATGTATCATATTTTGCATATTCATAATGATACAGTATTAACTCTAAGTAGATTATGATACATGATAGATGTCTATTGTAGTCCTTGGAGCAGGCACTAAAAATGCAAAGAGAGGACTGTTAAATCCTAGTACAAGAGTTGAATTTAATACAAAATGTATTTTTCAGGCATATGGATAGACCCTTTAGTTATGATAGCCAAAACAGAAATTACTCAAATGTCCATCATAGGGAAACAGATGAACAGGTTGTGGATCTTTTATACAACAGAACACTGCTCAGAAATTCAAAGGACCAAGTTCGTCAAGCACACACCCAGTGAGTCTCAGAAGTATTGTGCTTAGTGACTCAATGGGATGTAGAATGAGACATATTGTATAATTTCAGGCAAAATGAACCTATGATTAAAAAAAAATCCCAGCAGTGTGTTGTCTCTGAAAGAAAAAAAAATTACCTACCAAGAAAAACAAAGGTATTTTCAAGGAATTGTGTAAATATATTCTTAAAAGAGAGGAATTTTATGGGTTTATTTATTTGCAAAAATTGTGAGATTAAAATGTGAGCATTTTGATGTCCTTGCTTCATGTGTGATCTTTAGAATGTGAGTGGGTCTCCATAAATAAGCAGATGGACAGGGTGCAGTGGCCCATGCCTGTAATCCCAGCATTTGGGGAGGCCAAGGTGAGAGAACTGCCTGAGCCCACGTGTTCGAGACCAGCCCAGGCAACTTGGCGAGCCCTCATCTCCCACAATAAATTAAAATTTAAAAAATTACCTGGGCATGGTGGCATGTGCCTGTATTTTCCAGATATTGGTTGGCTGAGATGAAA
>NW_006972302.1:0-879 GCF_000164805.1 Carlito syrichta | reverse complement strand
TTTTTCACTATTCCTTTTTAACCAGTCAATCAGCAAAACTTATAAAAACATAGGCAAAATGCATTGCAGGAGTTACAGAGAGAGGGCAAAATGTAGGGTTCTTGCTCATAGAGCAACAATTCTGTTTGAAAAGAAAGAACATACAAAGGGAGCAGTACTTTGGAACGTTAAGTTCAGCAGCATATCACGGGCCCATACAGAGGGAGCAGTACTTTGGAACGTTAAGTTCAGCAGCATATCACGGGCCCCAAGTAAGGGCACAAATACTGAAGGAATTCAACTTGTTAGTTTAGGATTAAAAATAGTCATTAGCCATTTAATTCTATCACACCTGTAAACTGACTCTTCCTAAGTTGTCGTCATCAGATACCTAAGAAAAACACAAATAAATCAAGGTCAAGAAACTTTTATTTATTTATTCAGAGATTTGGGAAAAAATGATATCATGATGAGGGCTCTGTATGAATGAAGTATATTGAAAAAGTCTTACATCAAAAAGTCTCTGTTGGCAGTTCTATATGACATCATCTGATAGATATAAGAAAGATTTTAAGTTGACCCAAACTACATTTTTATTGCAGTTGTATCAAATAAGGTAAGCCTCCTCTTAAGGACTTTAAAAATGTTTACCTTTTCCAGGCAATTACTTAACTTTGCAATTACCCAGAAAGTGAGCTAATGGGAGGGCAAAATATAGCAAATAATTGGAACATGTGGAATTAAAAAATCAGAATTTTCATCTGGTAGTTTTAAATGGATTTGATTCCTTTATGGATATTACCTATATATTGAGTCACCATCATCATATTTTCTGTTGGTTCTTTAATATGTTCTTTGAACATATTAATAGTAGCTGTCTGCTAAATTTGATCTATAGGG
>NW_006972301.1:0-2047 GCF_000164805.1 Carlito syrichta | reverse complement strand
AAGCCAGTCTTTTGAATGAATTTAGGAAAACAGAAAGGACCCAAGTCCTCCCCATGCCTACAATTTCACTACCCCAGCTTAATTCCTTCAGGCTTAGAACCAGATAAAATAGTGAACACCTTATATCTCATCTACATCTATGCCTTTGGTAGGAAAAGGTTACCAGATCTGTGCCTAAGAACAGGCTTGGTGGTAAATTAAGAAAAGGCAGAAATCCACTGTGGAGAAGTTGCAGTGAGAGTAAAAGTAAACCTGAAGGGAGACATCGGAGAAAGAAAAAACAGGTGTCCCAAAGTCAAGCTTCAACTGTCTTAAAATTATCTGTAAGACAGACTCTTGACAAAATCTTGTTCAGTGATAACATGAATGTGTTCAGCCATAAACAGAACAAGAGTGGCAATTGTTTTATTGGTAAGAGGTCAGTGAATAGTAGCTGCAAATTAATAGAGGGAAATGGGAGTAGGAAACAGTGGTGGCTGTCGTCGTTGTTCGGGATATTAATATCAAGTCCCTTAAGGAGGGGACACTTGAATTTCTACCAGATTCAGGTTTAGACTTCCAAGGTTGTTCTATTGAAGGAGGTAGGTAATCATTGGTTTAAAATGCTAAACTATTCTGAAGGAGAGAGAAAAAAAAAGGCAAGCCAAGTCATTAATCTTAAAATTGTCAGCTGAATTATTTTCAATGAGTCCTGATGTCTGGCGTCCTGGGAACCAGGGAGGGCACTTGGATTAAGTTTAATCAATAGGTACATATGGCAAGAGAAGTATCTAGGTCATTTATTATCTAACAATTAAAATAAATCTGTAGTGCCACCCTCCACTGAGTGTCACAAGAGCAGATTCCAGCCACGAGAGGAAACTCCACTGAGGATCTGCTCTGTAAATTCCTAACTTTCTGTTAGTGGATTTTTAAATTTTAATTCTCAAGAACATATTCCCACTCACTGGACTAAAATAACACCACTTTGATAATCATATAGCTCTGTTATTGGGATTCTACTCCAGTTGGTTTAGCAGTTCTGAAAGATCACACGGCAAGATTTCTCTCTTCAGTCCCCATGTGGTTGAATGGTCACCCTTTCTCAGTATAGAACATTTGAGGAGAACATCTCCAAAGAGGCTTTTTATGTTGGTCAAGAAGAAAGTCTCATATGAGAAGGGAGTTTTTACTGCTATTTATGAAATTTTGGTTGATGTGTTTAGTTGTGCTCTGTCCTTTTTTCCTGTAGTTTTGCGATGCCTTGGAATACCAGCAAGAGTTGTTACCAATTATTTCTCAGCCCATGATAATGATGCCAATTTGCAAATGGACATCTTTCTGGAAGAAGATGGAAACGTGAATTCCAAACTCACCAAGGATTCGGTGTGGTAAGTGTCATTGATAAGTACATGGGTTGGTATCAGATTATAGTGACTGTATACATTTACCAAAGATAGGCTTGGTATAGTGTTTCTTTTCTATTTTAAAGATCATTCAATAGCTTAGATAGAAATGTCTGATTGTTAAATAATGTTTTAGCTAATGAATTATAAATGTTACTGAACAGACAGTTTGGGTTCCTAGTAATAAAAATCAATCATTCATTATAACAGCAAATACCAAAAAAGGTCTCTCCTGGATTGTATCCTCACCTTTCATTCAAAGAGAGAAATGGCAGTAAAGTTGAAATTGTTTCCCAAAACCAATCACATGCTTCTTTCACTGCCCTGAACACCTACAGCACAGGCTGGCTATAGAGAGCTTAAAATCCCAAAGAAATATTATATTTTTTCGATACACTAAAAAGAAGTTAAAAAAAATCCTGAGTCTAAACTGAAGGATATTTATGAAGGTTTATATGGGAGGAAATTGGGACATAATTTTAGCTGTTGCCAACCATTGAACCTGGTAGAATTTCCAAGCCAAAAATGTGTCTCATATAGTTATTCTTTACAAATAATAAAACTAAAACACTGTCAGTTTGAAAAGCATCCAAATGGGGATGATAGGGAGTTATAAGCTCATTTTAAGTGAAATTAAAAGTTAGAAGTGCCTGAACTCCCCC
>NW_006972300.1:0-844 GCF_000164805.1 Carlito syrichta | reverse complement strand
CATTATTGCAGGCTCTAAAGAACTGTGGTGGTCCCTTCCCACTGAAATGTACAGATCTCTGAGTTGGGATCAACATAAACTTTATGATGTCTCATCCAATCATAAAACTTTCTAGGGAAGGACATTCTGAACAGAGGAAAAACATATATAAAGGCATGAGCTTACTAGAGAACAAAATATTTTCTTATAGGTAAGCAGCTCAGCAGGATGGCTGTCAGCAGCAACAGATATACCCCTCTGCTCATCATCCCCAGGGAAAATTACCTTGTGAACTGCAGAAAAGAAATCCTATGGAGGACTTTAAATGATTTTGCTTAGGTCACACATTCCTTCCTGTGACCAAGAATGGGGTTAATTTAATTTAACAAACCTAGGACACATAATATATCCCTCTACGGGGTCAGCAGGCCCATCATACTTTACTCATACAGTAAAGTCCAATGTAGGAAAAGCCTAGGATGGTTATAAAAAAAAAAGGAAAGAAAGAAAGAAAGAAAGAAAGAAAGAAAGAAAGAAAGAAAGAAAGAAAGGAAGGAAGGTGAAAAAGTTGCTGGGCAGACTTAAAAAGACAGCGATAATAGTATTTAGCCACATGCTGCTCCCAGCTTTTCTCTCTCAGGCTCACCAGGTCCTTCAATCTAGCAAAAGTGGATTAGTAGATGTTGCAAAGCCACAAATCATGGTTTTCCATCTCTGAGACTTTGTTTGAATTATTTTTGATACTTTCAGTTCTTTCTCTATCCTTGCCTGTTAAATGGAAATTCTAGAAATGAATGTCTTGTGTAAATTAGGAGACCAATGAGTGTTCATTGAAGAAAATTTTCCTAGTAATTAATTAGACATT
>NW_006972299.1:0-689 GCF_000164805.1 Carlito syrichta | reverse complement strand
TAAGTAGCTAGCCTGTTAAGTCAGCTGGCTATCCAGCTGTTTAGCAAGGTTCCTAGGCAGTTGGTCAGCCAGCTAGTCAACTGGCTAGCTAGTTAAATAACATAGTTAAGACTGCTGGCTATAAAGCTGGCTAGTTAGGTAGCTTGATAGTTAAGTCAACTGTCTATCCCGCTGGCTATCTGGTTCAGTCACTTATTTAAGTCAGCTGGCTAGCCACCTGGCTAGCTAGGTAGCTGGCTACTTATTTCAGCTGGCTAGAGAGCTGGCTAGTTAGTTAAGATAACTTGTTAAGTTAGCTTGCTAGCCAGCTAGCTAGGTATATATCAAGCTGGTTAATTCAGTTGTCTAGCAAGCAGGCCAGCTGTTTAAGTCAGCTAGTTAAGTCAGCTGATTAGAAGGTGACTATCTAGGTAGCTAACTAGTTAAGTCAGTTGGGTAGCCAGCAGTCTAGCTAATTAAGTCAGCTAGTTAAGTCATCTGGCCAGCTAGCTAGCTAGCTAGGTAGAGGACTAGTTAAGTTAGTTGTCTAGCCAAGTGGCTAAGTAGTTACATCAGCTAGTTGACTCTGCTGGCCACCCAGCTGAGTGGCTTATCTAAGTGACTTATCTAAGTTGAGTGGCTTATCTAAGTGACTTATCTAAGTGAATTATCTAAGAGACTTATCTAAGTCAATTAGATAAGTCAGCTGG
>NW_006972298.1:0-745 GCF_000164805.1 Carlito syrichta | reverse complement strand
CTAGAGAGCTAGCTAGGTAGCTAGTTATTAAGACAGGTATCTATGCCATTTGGCTAGCTAGGTACCTAGCTGGTTAAGTCAGCTAGTTAAGTCAGCTTGCCAGCTTGTTAAGTCAGTGAGTTAAGTCAGTTGGCTTGCCAGGTGGCTAGGTAGGTAACAAGCTAATTAAGTCAGTTGGCTTGCCAGGTGGCTAGGTAGGTAACAAGCTAGTTAAGTAAGCAAGCTGGATACCTAGTAAGTCAGCTATTTAATTCAATTGACTTTCCAGCTGGCTAGCTAGGTAGCTAGCTAGTTAAGTCAGCTGGCTAGACAGCTAGCAAGTTGGTTAAGACAGCTAGTTTATTCAGCTGTCCAGTCAGCTGGATAGCAGGAAAATCAGCTAGTTAAGTCATCTGGCCAAACAGCTTTCTAGCTAGGTAACTAGACAGTTAAATAAGCTAGTTAAGTCAGTGGGCTAGCTAGGTATCCAGCTAGTTAAGGCAGCTACATAAGGCAGCTTGCTAGCTAGTTAAGTCAGTTACTTAAGACAGCTGTCTAGCCTACTGCCTAGCAGGGTAACTATCTAGTTAAGGCAGCTGGTTAGCCAGCTGCCTAGCTAGCTAAGTAACCTAGATAAGTTAGCGTGCAGGACAGCAGGCTATCTAGGTAGGTAGGTAGTTAATTCAGCTACCAAGCCAGCAGATTATGTAGTTCGGTAACTACTTAAGTCAGTTGGCTAGCAATCAAAATATCTAGTTATGTCAGG
>NW_006972297.1:0-4775 GCF_000164805.1 Carlito syrichta | reverse complement strand
TTTGTTTTTTAAAGTTCATTTGAATGATTATTCCTTCCCCCTAAACAAATGAATTTGGTAGCATCGAGAGGTATCTTCCCACAAATTCTGACTGTAAATGTATCTATGATTATTTTCAAAAGAATTGTGATTTTCTTCCCAAAAGAATCTTAAAAAACTTGTAATAAACCTATAAAGCTGATTTGCATATTTACTAAATTTTCAATGGCAAATATAGGCAACTCATATATTTTAAAAAACAGAAACAACGACACATTTGTTCAGTGGCTACTGTGAATTGCCAGGTATACTGCGGACCTCTAGGGATTATCTAACAGTGGAAGCAACTCCTCCAAGGTCAAGTAGAATCTTGACGCCCACTCCCCTCCCCCTTCTGTGCCTATGCGCTCAGCACTGTCACGTGACCGCCCCCCACCACGAGATGCTGCCTGCTGAGACGAGGCCCGCTGGGACCCACGTGGACGCCGCAGCGAGCGCGCAGAGGCTCAGGACCACCCGACACTTTGGTATATCCCCTGTTTTCTCAGGTATACAAACTGTGCATTTCCGGCGGCGGCTGTCCAGGCGGCCTCAGTTCTGGCGCCTCTTCCTGTGCAGCGCCAGGTGGTCGGAGCGCGAGGAGCTGCGGCTGCACTCGGGCGCACTGGAAGGGCTTGGCGCCCGTGTGCTCGCGGCAGTGGCGCGTCCGCTCGTCCGAGCGCGAACCTCCAGTCGCAGCCCTGCCGGGTGCACTTGTGGCGGCCATTACTTTCTTCCGACGTGGATCACACTATCCCTTTTCTGTCATCTAGAATGTATTCTCATGCTAGGTATGCTGGGCCTCATTTAAACATTCTTCAGATTTGTACCTTGTTACCACCAGTGGGAAAGTTTTCACAATTGCCCCAAACAATTATGTCTCCCTTCTCCTCTGAAGTGTTATATTCTTTCTCTTCTCCACCAATCCGTTTGGGATTACTAACTTATACATCTATATTATATATAAGCTAAGTCCATTTTCTCTTGCACACAAAACAACATAACACACCTGACCAAAATGATTGGTTCTTTGTCAATGTAATATTTCTTCCCACAAAAAAAGGGAAAAATATTCTTACAAAGTTGTCAGCATATGGACAGAATGTACAGCCTATATACATTACATGCCTATTTTTTATTTTACATTTAAAAAGCCAGCAATAGTGCTTGAAAAGTATTATAACTGGGCACTGTTAAAATTGTAAAAATTATAAAAGCAATTCAATTGATTTTCAAAAATTACATGAGTGAGACAGTAGAGCCAAAGGACATATAACGAGCGGGGGAGAAATTTAACAAAAAATTCTTAAAGGCCTTGTATCAATTCTCTGACAACAAAAAGAGAATAGGATCAACAATTAAAAATGTTGACTGTACTGTACAGGCATCAATAATATATAAGTGGATTTATGTTCTTTGCAAAATAGATAAACATTTTTTGTCCTTTATAAGCTTTATCAGATCATCTGAGATAGGTGATTAAAATAAGAATTTGCTTGAAAACAACTCTAAAGAATTAATATATCTGTGACTATTTTATGTGAAATATTTAAAGAAAAAAATAACTTGTCCTGGTATTATGTAACAGCTATATATTTGCCTGAGTAGCTGGTATAATTGAATAGATGACTACAATGTGGTGAAACTCTACAATGGCTAGTGGTTTTGAAGTTCTATTCAAACATAATTAACTTGAAAATTGTTCTAAAATTTGTAAGAATAACTAAAGTTGAAACAATTATTTAAATGTATTTATATTTTTAAAATTTTTAACAGTCTGACAGAGAATTGACAATAACATTCTTTTAAAGAATCTCAGAAGTTTATTAAAATAACTCTCAAAATTATGTGGTTCACATTCTTACTTTTTACAGACAATGGCACCGAAGCCTGAAAAAGTGTACAGAAATCCTGTTGGTTGCAAAGAATTCGTAGAAAATTTGGAAACAGAAGTTGGGTGTATTGTTTCCTAGGCTACAGTGAACATTGTTTTTGCTATATTCAGTTTCTCTCTATGATGAGTAGAACTGTCTCATCTCAAAAGAAGTGTTCAAATCCTAAACCCTAGACCCTATAAATATAAGTGCTTTTTTCCTTTGAAATCTGGTCATATCAGATGTAATGAAATTAAGATGAATCCTACTGGGTTACTACAATGGACCCTAACCAATGGCTGGTGTCCTTAAAAAAAGAGGAAGATCTGGGTATACAGATGGTCACAGAGGAGAGAAATGTGGAGGCAGAGACAGACATATAGAGAGATGGGCATGTGAAGACAATGGCAGAGACAAGGGATGTATGTCTACCAGTCAAGAAGCATCAATGATTGTTGTCAAACACTGGAAGCTGGGAGAGAAGCAAGGAACAGATTCTCCCTCAGAGCCTCCACATGAAACCTGTCCAAAGTCATGAAGGCCTGGCTTCCCAGAGCTCAGGGAATTAACCACCATCTAGTGTGTCTAGAATGCAAACCACTGAGTCAGGGAATGTTATTCTAAGTTCTTAAGATTTCATGTTGTTTTCCCAGTTGCATTTTAAATTTTCTCAGGATCTGCCACTCCTTCTTTCTTTCCATTTCCCCAATTTTGGAATAGGAATGTGCCTTCTACTCCTGTACCACCATTGAATTTTGGAAACACATAGCATGTTTGATTTTACAGGTTCACAGCTGGAGAGACATTTGTCTCAGGAGGAATCCTACCATGAGTTTGTCTCATCTGATTTAGATGAGACGTTGGGATTCAATGCAAAGTTAATGCAGAAACAAGTGAAGACAGTTGGGACTATTGGGATAAAGTATTTGTATTTTACATGTGAGAAGGGCAACAATTTGGTGGAATCAGGAGCAAAATTCTCTGGTGTGAATGTTTGTGTTCCCCTATAATACTTTATGCTACAATTAATCCCCAATGTGATAGAATCAAGAGATTGGGTGTTTTAGCACCTTCCTGAATGGCATCAGTGTCTTTTAAAAAGAGCCCCAAGGGAAGAAATCTCCCTTCACAGACAGACAACGTTACCATTTTTGCTCTTTACATTTATATATTTTTTTAAGTTTTAAGTGGAAAAAATATCTAGTATATATCTGCCCAAATACTTCCCATTTCTATTGCTCTTTCATCATTGCTGACATTCTATATTCTCTTCTGGTATAATTTGTTATACAGCCGGAAGAACTTCCTTGTCCACCGTTCCACCAGGTATTTGCCACTTGTCTACAGAGAATATGTTCCAAAACCCTCAGCAATTGTCTGGAACCATAGATAGTGCTAAACCCTATATCACCTTTCATAGCCTGAGTAGCAACAGCAAAGCCGGCCAAAATTCTTTTGACATTGCCACAGTTTCACAGATACAAGGCTTGTTATTAGCTAGGTTTTAGCACCCTCCGTATACAATTTTTTTTCACTTTAAGTTCAAAACTTTCATTTTTCCACCTAAAGGAAGCACTTCACAGCACTTCTTTGGCATATCCAAAGAGCTTCACTCTTCTTGCATTTTGGGGACAGAACAAAATTAAAAAGTGTTATACGAACACAAGCATTACAATATTGTGACAGTTTAAATGATAAAATAAATGCCTACCAGGTCACTAATGGGTGGCCAGCATGGACAATGTCGGGATTTGGGACACATGGAAGAATCAAGTCCCCAGATGAAGAGTTCAACACATTACTCTAAATGGTAAGCAACATAAAACTGAAGCTGTGGGTAAGCGGAACAATTGTATGTGAAGCAACATATGAAGTTGCAGGGAGAAGCTGCTGTATATGAGGAACAAACTCTCACCACACACAAAATCTGCATCATCTGGGTATAGTATTTCCCAGCCTCTGGATCCATGAGAAACAAATGTTTGTTTTTCATATGCCTTTCACTTTATAATGTTTTTGTTACAATAGCCTGAACAGACTAAGCATGTTTGCATGACAAATGATTTCCCATACTTTAACCTATCTGTATTAAATAGAAATCATATTTTTGATAAGAATACTAGTTCCTTTTTGAAAATTTAATCTGAAAAATTCTGTCTTTTAATTGATGTGCTTAAGCAATTCACATTTAATGTAATTCCTGACAGGTTTGCATTTAGGTTTGAATTATTGTTCACTTATGATTCTGTTTGTCTTCATTAATTTTTGTTCTTTTGCTCTTCTTTTCCTGCCTTTTAAAAACTTTGAAAGGGTTTTAGTAGTTCATTTTAATTTTGCCATTGGAATTTTGGCTGTATTTCTTTCTGTTATATTTTAGTATTGCTCTGGACATTAATATAAATACATGTACAAGAGGATCAAAAAACTGAAATTTATTTACAAAAAATTGTCAATATATTCTTACATGTTTAAACTTCAGTCACCTTCAAAGTACTCTTCTTTTGATGCAATACAGCTATCAAGATGCTTTTTTTTCACTGCTAGAATAGTTTTTGCATTCCTGAATTTTTATGCCTTTTTATACTTCTGCCAATTTTGTTTTTGACTTCTTTCACACTGCTGAAACGTTTGCCATAGAGGACTTTTTTCATTTGGGAAGCCCAAACTAGATGCTCAACGTGACAGCAGGTAAAAAGGGAAGGTGAGACATGGGATGGAGCCCTTTTTTGTCAAAAACTTCTGAATACTCAGCATGATGTTGGCAGGTGCATTGCCATGGTGGTAGAATCAATACTTATTTGCCACAATCAGGATATTTGTTCTACATATCAGATGCAACCTTCTCAAGATTCCAGATAATAACTTTGTTTGACCATTTGATCC
>NW_006972296.1:0-4672 GCF_000164805.1 Carlito syrichta | reverse complement strand
CTGCTATTACCTGTGTTCCAGCGTCTAAACCCTGATTCTTGTTGAGCCCAGAGCAGATGGCCTGTTGATTTTAAGGACTGAGGACTTCTATAACCCCGAATCTTTTTCTTTCTTGGCAAGGGGATGTGTTTTTTCCTGTATATTAGGACTCTCATTAGATACATCCTGCTTCAAAACTCTGATTCTTTTTAGAACTTTCCAGGATGCTCTGTAGATTTTTGGGATTGAGGACTCATGTAACCCAGATTCCTTATTCTTTCTTACAAAAAGGTCATATAGTTGCCTGTATATAAGGACACTGTTTTCCAGATTCATGCACGAAAACACCATGATTCGTGTTTAGCCCATAGCAAGATGACCTTAACCTTTTTAGGGATTGAGGACCTGAGTAAAGCAGAGTCCTTATTCTTACTTAGCAATAGGTAGTGAAGTTTCCTGTATGTGAGGACTCCCATTACCCAGATTCCTACTTCAAAAATCTGATTCGTGTTTACCAATTAAGAAGACGGCCTGTAGTTTTGGGACTGAGGACTCATAAAAGGAAGATTCCTTATACTTCCTTACCAGTATGACGTGTTGTTTCCTGTATATGATGACCTCCACTACCCAGCTTCCTGCTTCACTCTGCAGGATGCCAAGACAGTTCCTGGTGACCGAGAATTCCAGTTTTTTGATATCAAGAGAAAGACGTCTATAATGTTATTTGGGAACTGGAATCCAAGATTCCTGGTTCCCCTTCACAACACCTCCCCAAAATGTGGAATATTCCAAACCCAAAACCTCAATTCCTACCTGGCCACCACAAGAAATTTCTGTATTTTGAGTTCACCTGAATCGAGGAATTTTGTACCAATATACCTTTTGATTCTGGGGAATATGATTATAGTCGTAGATGGTCCCAGGAAACAAAAGGATTTCTACGGCCAAATCCTTGATTACAACTAACAAGAGGACCAGAAAGATCCTGAGGATCTGTAATGATAGATTTACCGTATCCACGGAGCAAGTAGCTCTGAAAATGTAGGGCCCCCGAAGCCCAGATTGCTGATTAAACCTTATCAAGAGGCTCTGTAGATTCTGGAAATGAGAACTCCTAGAACCGGATTTCCTTTTAATTCTCAGTAAGATGCCCTGATTTTTCCTGTCGATTTGGATTCCAAATTCAGTATATCAAAAGACAAATACCCAGAAGTTTCCTAGGTTCGGGGATTCCATGATTCCTGATTACCATTAGAAGTACGTAGTAAACATTTGGCAAGTGCAAAACCCTTGTCCCGTCTCAAAATAAAAGAGACACGGAAGGGGAAGGATTACAGGTTTCACCTTAAGACCAGAGTTACATCCAAATATGGAAAGAATATCCTTTTTGTCCTGGAATCTGGCATTAGTTGTTCTGAGGTACCTAACGGACTTGGAGTGCCCAATAACCGTTTACAACTTTTAAGAGCACCAGAATGTTGCTGGAGTCCTGAAATGACCGATTCATAATATCTGCATGCTAAATACTCCAAAACTTTTGGGGAGCTCGAAGCTGTGTTTCATGTTCGTCCCATAGCAGACACCTTGGGAATTTTTTGTATTGGGTATGCGTACAGCAAAGATTCTTTATTCGTACTTAGTTGGAGGACGTGTAGAGTCCTCTATGTGTGAAACCCTTATTCTTGTTTAGCCCTTAGTAAGACGCCATGTAGATTTTTTGATAGATGAACCGTGAAAAAGTGATTTCTTCTTTTTTCTTAGCAAGAGGCCATGTAGTTTCCTGCATATGAGGATTGCTATTACCCACATTCATGCCTCGAAACCCTGATTCTTCTTTAGGCGTCAGCACGATGCCCTGTTTATTTTCAGGACTGAGGTCTCGTATAACACAGATTCCTTATATTTAGCAACAGCCGTGCAGTTGCCTGTATATGAGTACTCCTGTTCACATATACATGCGTCAAAAACTTGATTCTTGTTTAGATCTTAGGTAGATGCCGTGTCCTTTTTTGGGATTGAGAAAACATGTCACCCAGATTCCTTATTCTTTCTTAAGAAAAGTCAGTGCAGTTGCCTGTATATGAGAATTTAATTTCCTAGGTTATGCTACAAAAACCTAAATATGTCTTTAGCCCGTAGCAAGACACCCTGAAGGTTTTTGGGATGGAGGACACGTGTAAACATGATTCCTTATTCTCCTTTAGCAATAGAAAATGCAGTTTCCTGTATATGTGGACTCATTATCCAGATTTCTATTCCCAAATCATGAATGGTGGTTATCTCTTAGCAAGACGGTCTGTAGATTTTTGGGATGGAGGACTCATTTAAGCATGATTCCTTATTCTTGCGTAGTAACAGGTCATGTAGTGTTCTTTATATGAGGACTCCCATTACTGAAATCTATGCTTCATTCTCAACAAGACGCAAAGATATTTTCTTGTTACCTAGAATTCCAGTTGCTTGGATATCAAGAGAAAGACTCCCATAAATTTGTTGAGGAATTAGAACCCAAGATTCCTGGTCCCGTTTCAAAAGACACACTAAAAATGTGCTGCAAAATAGAAGCCCAGATTGCTGATTAAACCTTATCAAGGGATGTTGTAGATTTAGGCGATTGAGAACTCCAAGATTCCCTTTCCGATTTCAGCAAGATGCCCTGAATTTCGTGTGTATTTGGATTCCAAAACTCTGTGTACAAAAATGCAGATGCCCAGATATTTCCTAGGGACGTGGAATCCATGGATCCTGGTTACATTTTAATAATTCGTATTAAATATTTGGCAACTACAAAACCCTCGGCCCCTCTCCAAATAAAGTACAAACGGAAATTTAAGGGTTACCAAGTTCATGTTAAGACCAAAGTTACATCAAAATATGGCAAGATGATTCTTTTTTCTGGGAAACTGGCCTTAATTGTCCCTAGGAATCTATGGGAGTTGTACTACCAGATACCTGATTACAACTCTCAAGAGGACCAGAATGTTGCTGGATTCCTGAAATGACTGTTTCATAATAGCCACAAGCCAAATATCTCTGAAACATGAGCCGAGCTCGACGCCTTGATTCTTGTTTATACCGCAGCAAGTCACCCTGAGAATTTTTCGGATTTTGGACTAGCGTGTCACAGATTCTTTTCTCTTTACCGAGGGCCGTGAAATGTCCTGTATATGAGGACTCCTGTTCCCCAGAATCATGTTTGGAAACCTGATTCTTGTTTTGCCATTAGCAAGATGTCATATTGATATTGTATTGGAGGAACTGTGTAAAAGATGTTTCTTAGTTCTCCTTAGCTAGAGATCATGCAGTTTCTGCATATGAAGACTGCTATTACCTATGTTTCAGCTTCTAAACCCTGATATTGTTTAGCCCACAGTGGAATGGACTGTTGATTTTAAGGACTGAGTACTGCTATAACCTGATTCCTTTTCTTCCTTGGCAAGGGGCTGTGTATTTTCCTATATATTAGCATTCTCATTAGATACATCCTGCTCCGAAAATCTGATTCTTTTTAGAACATTCCAAGATGCTCTGAAGATTTTTGGGATTGAGGCCTCGTGTAAACCAGATTCCTTATTCTTTCTTAGCAAAAGGTCATGTAGTTGTCTGTAAATAAGGACTCCATTTTACAGATTCATGCTCAAAAACAACATGATTCGTGCTTAGCCCATAGCAAGATGACTTAAGCATTTCGGGGAATGAGGACCTGAGTAACGCAGTTTCCTTATTCTTACTTAGCAATAAGCAGTGAAGTTTTCTTTATGTGAGGACTACCATTACCCAGATTCCTACTTCAAAAACCTGATTCGTGGTTATGTCTTTGGAAGATGGCCTGTAGTGTTTGGGATTGAGGACTCATATAAGGAAGATTCCTTATACTTACATATCAATATGACGTGTAGTTTCCTTTATATGATGTCTTCCATTACCCAGCTTCCTGCTACACTCTGCAGGATGTGGAGACAGTTCCTGGCATCCGAGAATTCCAGTTTATTGATTATCAACAGAAAGACGTCCTAAATATACTTTGGTAAATAGAATCCAAGATTCCTTGTTCCCCTTCACAAGACATCCTCAAAATGTGGAATATTCCAAACTGAAAACCCCAATTCCTACCTGACCACCCACAAGAATTCTCTGTTCTTTGAGGTCACCTGAATAAAGCAGTTTTGTACCAATATACCTTTTCATTCTGGGGAATATGATTATGGTAGTAGATGGTCCCAGGAAACAAAAGGAGTTCTAGGGCCAAATCCTTGATTACAACTAACAAGAGGACCAGAAAGATCCTGAAGATCTGTAATGACAGATTTAGCATATCCATGCAGCAAGTAGCCCTGAAAATGTAGGGACCCAGAAGCCCAGATTCCTGATTAATCCTTATGAAGTGGCTCTGTATATTCCGTATTATGAGAACTCCTAGAACCGGATTTCCTATTTATTCTCAGTAAGATGCCCTGATTTTTCCTGTCGATTTGGAATCCAAGTTCAGTATATCAAAAGAGAGATGCCCAGAAGTTTCCTAGGTTCGTGGATTCCATGATTCCTAGTTACGTTTAAAAGTATGTAGTAATCATTGGGCAAGTGCAAAACCTTTGTCCCTTCTCAAAATAAAAAGAAACATGGAAGGGGAAGGATTACAGGGTTCACCTTAAGACCAGAGTCACATCCAAATATGGCAAGAAGATTCTTTTAT
>NW_006972295.1:0-833 GCF_000164805.1 Carlito syrichta | reverse complement strand
GACTCAGTCTGCTGACATAACCCATTAGCTACTAGCTAGCTAACTGTCTAACCAGTTGACTTAATAGAAAGCTGACTTACTAGCTGTATTAGTAGTGATTACTACTTAGGTAGCTGACTTAACAGGCTGACTTAACTAGTTAGCTAGTTGACTTAACTACGTGAATTAAATAGTTAGCTAACATTTAACTAGCTTAATAACTAACTGACTTAGCTAATTAGCTAACTAGTTAGTCAACAGGGTTAAGTACCTGACTTCAATAGTTAGCTAGATAGTAAGCTAGCTGACTTAACTGACTTAGCTAGCTAGCTGCCTTAACTAATTGGCTAACGAGATAGCTAGCTGACTTAACGAGTTGGTTAACGAGTTTGCTACCTCTTTTAACTGGTTGGTAAATGATTTAATGAGCTGACTTAACCAGCTGTTTAATGAGTTAGCTACGTGACTTAACTTGTTGGTTGATGAGTTGGCCCACTAGTCAGCACTCAACTATTTGGTAGGATGGTGTGCTGAACTAATTAGTCAGCCAATTAATAGGCTGAATAGTTAGCTGGCCTAACTTGTTGGTTACTAGTTTGCTGGACTAACATGTCGGCTCACAAGTTAGGGGACTATTCGGCCTATTGGTTAGCTCACTTTACTAGTTGGTCAGCTAGGCGGCCCACCAGTTAGCTGACTTAACTAGTCATCCAGTGAGTGAGGCAAGAGGTGAACTGACTTTACTTATTGTCCAGCGAGTGAGCCGACAGGTCAGCTGACTTAACTAGTCGGCCAGCGAGTGAGCCGACTGGTCAGCTGACTTTACTACTCGGCCGGTGAGTGAGCTGACTCAT
>NW_006972294.1:0-706 GCF_000164805.1 Carlito syrichta | reverse complement strand
TCATTAAGTCAGCTAACCAAATCAGTCAACTAGTAGACCAACTTGGCAGCCGACAATTTAGGTCAGCTAAATATTCGGCCAATTAGTTAGGTCAGCTAACTATTCGGCCAATTAGTTGGCCGAATAATTAGGTCAGCAAACTAGCCAGCCAACTACTTAACCGAGCTAAATATGGGGCCAACTCCACAGCCAACTAGTTATCCAAGCTAAATAGTTGGCCGATTAGTCGGCCAACTTGTTAAGCCAGCTAACAGGTTGGCCAAGATGTAAGCCAACGTGTTAACCCAGCTAACTAGTTGGCTGACTCATCAGCCAACAAGTTAAGTCACCTAGTTAGCTTGCTAACCAACCAGTTAAGTGAGCTATTTTATTCATTCCCCAACTAGTTAAAGCAGTTATCTAAGTCATTAACCAACTCGTTAATTCAGCTAGTTATCTCATAAGTTAACTAGTTATGTCAGCTAGCTAGGTAATTCAGCTAGCTAAGTCATCTAGCTCACAAGTTAACCTATTATTTAAATCGGATACTTAAGTCTGCTACCTAACTAGTTTGCTAATTAGTTAAGTCAGCTCATTATTCAGCTAGTTAAATA
This sequence comes from Carlito syrichta, assembly GCF_000164805.1. Taxonomy (NCBI): domain Eukaryota; kingdom Metazoa; phylum Chordata; class Mammalia; order Primates; family Tarsiidae; genus Carlito; species Carlito syrichta. Next base: position 113 of record NW_006972294.1, on the reverse strand, counting down.
GTTAGCTAACTATTTAATTCTGGCTGTTAAGTCAGCAAGCTAACTAGGTAAGCCACCCAGTTAATCAGCTAGCCAAGTTGTTAAGGCAGCTAGCTAAGTCAGCTAGTTAAGTC
>NW_006972293.1:0-4650 GCF_000164805.1 Carlito syrichta | reverse complement strand
TTTCCTATACTTGGTACACTGTCTCGTTTCTGGAAAGTGAGTGAGCTTCCACAATGGGCAGTGGGGGCTCCTATAGGCAGACATCTTATATTTCACTCTTGAGTCTGAGAAGAAATTATGGTAGGAAGGGGTATTTTCCTCTACAAGAAAAGAATTGTTCAGGCCCTTCATCTCTCTGAGGTCAGGGGAGTCAGAGACCTCCCAGCGGCAGGTCAGTGTGGCACCATGGACTACAGGGGCCTACAGGATTTGGAATAATCTGGCCTAAAATGAGATATACTGGAAGCTTAAATTACAGACCAATTTTCATGTAGATTTTTTCTCTTTAGTCTATAATTGTGCATCAAATATGCCTCATGTGACTATCAAGATAATCATGTAGTTTTTTTGTGATTTTCAAAGATATAGTTCCCAAAAGAAACTTCATTAACACTTTTTCTTGATTCCATATTAAGATGGTAATTTTTGAATATATTGAATTAAGTAAATAATTACAATTAATTTCACTTGTTTCTCTTCCTTTTTAAAAATGTAGTTACACTTTAAATGCTATGCATGGATAGCATTTTGTTTGGGCATTGCTGCCTAAGAGGATTGCCTTTCTTGTGAGAGCTCAATCTGCCTCCTCATAAGACCTACAGACAAGGCAGGTTATTGGAGGGAGGGATCCCTAGAAACTTAGAAAATATCTAGTTTAATATAGCACAGCTTGCCTGGGTCACACATCCTTTTATGCTATAATCATTAACTAGGAAACATTTTGGTTGCCTGGGCTCTGTAGCTCAACCTGTAATCCCAGCACTTTGGGAGGCCAAAGTAAGTTGATTCTCTGAACCCACGTGTTCGATACCAGCTTGGGAACCTTGGCGAGACCTCGTCTCTACAATAAATTTAAAAATTGTCCAGGCGTGGTAGCACGCGCCTTCATTCCCACTACTTGGAAGGCTGTTGCGGAAGGATCGCTGGATCCCAGCAGATCGACGCACTGCAGCCTGGGCAAGAGTAAGACGCCACATCAAAAGAAAGAAACCTGCTTTTCTTGACTCAGACAGACCCGACCCTGGCTGATTGCGTCTCCTGTCACTCAAAACCAGAAGGGTGGGCTTTGGAACCTTGTCCTATCGGTGGATGCCATGATGGGAACGACCCAATCAAATACAAGGCAGAAGAGCGGGCGCGGCTTCCGGGCTCTGCCCGGGCCTTTGACTCTTGCGCCTGCGCACAGAGCTCGGTAGTCCCCGCTGCCGTCCTGCTCTCCAGGTGTCTGCGGTGTCTCTATTGCAGCGTCTGTCGCCCTGTGACCTTCAGGTCCTGGGAATCTGTAGGGAGGAAGCCGGGACCCCCAGAAGGCGGGAGATGGTGAGTATGGGGGCCGATGGGAGGTGGGCAAGGCGGATGGACCCGAATGGCCCAGCTGCAGCGGGCCCGGATCTGTCTCGCTGGTGGCTAGGCCCTATCCTCTCGGTGCATGTGGGGCCGGGACGCGACCCGGCGTCTTGTGTCCATGGCAACCTCACCTCACCTGTGAGATCCCTTTCTGGGAATCTTCTCTCAGTCCTGCTCTGGGTGTTCGGGGCTCCAGGGGATCGGTCGTGTGCAGGATCCCACGTGCTTGTGGGGCTGATGGGAGAGAGGTGGTCCTGTCCCCCGGCCCCTCCCCTTCCCAAGGTCACAGGGAGGCTTTCATCACAGTGGAAAGATGTCACCTTGGGCCAGCAGCGGATCATGAATCCTGAAATCCCAGCCAGGGCTCGTGGAGTTTCCGGAAGGCCCGGGGGGAAAGGTTTTGAGAAAGTGACAGGGTGTAATGCAGAGACCCAAGAACGGTCCTCCTTTTCTCCACAGCCCCTAGAGAAGGGCAAGGCGGGGGTCAAGCACTCCTCCACATTCCTGAGCACTTGACTGAGAGTCCCCTTGTGTTCTTTTACTTTTTTTTGAGTCGGAGTCTCACTCTGTCGCCCTGGTGAATGGCAATGACATGCTCATGACCACCGCATCCTTGACCTGCCGGGCTTAGGCGATCCTAACACCTCAGCCTTCCAGGAAGCTGGAGCCACAGACATGCGCCATTAGGCCCAGCTAATTTTTCTTGATTTATTTATTGTAGAGATGAGGTCTCCCAAGTTGCCTGGGCAGGTCTCAAACCCATGGGCTTAGGCAATCCTCTCTCCTCTACCTCCCAAAGTGCTGGGATTATAGGCTGAGCCGCTGAGCCCCACCAAGCACAACAATTTTAGAAAGACCTAGAATTGTGCTCTGTCCCCTGAATTCAATCTCAGAAATAAACTTTTTTTTTTTTTCAGTTGGAGTCTCACTCTGTTGCCAAGGCTGGAGTGCTGTGACATGCTCATGGCATCGAGAAAGGAGAGTGTTTAATTTCTATAACCAGATTATTGGAAGATGGGTCGGGATCATTTCAGATAAGTCTCCTTTAAGCAACCCAAGTTCATTCCAGTATTTATACCCCAAATTTATAGCCCTTCATCTACCCTGGGCTCAAAGCCCATGTGCAGTTTTAGCATAACTCGGATTTATTTTCACAATTTTTGATACATGACTACTGATGTGACAAAAAGTCTGCTGGTCATGTTGACATTTTATTTTTTTTAATTTTACTTATTTTTTGAGTTGGAGTCTCACTCTGTCACCCAAGTTGGAATTCAATGGCATGATCACAGCCATCACAGCCTCCACCTACTGGGCTTTGGCAATCCTTCTGCCTCAGCCTTCCAAGCAGCTGCAACTACAGGCACATGCTACCACGATCAGCTTTTTAATTTTTTTATGACTTATTGTAGAGATGAGGTCTCACCAAGTTGTCCAAGCTGGTCTTGAAGCCCTGAGCTCAGGCAATCCTCTCACCTTGACCCCTAAAATTGCTGGAATTGCTGGCTGAGCCACCACGCCTGGCCTCATGTTGATATTTTAGATTACATTTGGGAATTTGAAAAATGTTGTTTTATAGTTTTTTAAGAGAAAGGGGCAGACAATTGCAATATCTGGATGGAAGGGAACACATAATTATAACAATCTATTATTCTAAGAGCCCTGCTTTAACACCTCAATGTTCCTGTATTCGCATTTGCAGCTGGAGGGGAGGTGGGTGATGCCCACTCTAAGTTTTCAGACACAATGCTGTCAGCTTTGGACTTCTGTCCTAAGTATTAGGTGGTCTGGCTTGCATGTTTTATGTTTCATCCAACTTAGCTACAAGAGAATACAAAGTTTCAGGCTTTCTAAGTGACTGTTCTAATACTATCAAAATGGCCTATTTTCAGCCTATAACAATTCCAGTGTGCCCAAGTATTTAAGAATTTTATTCCATGATTTCAGTGAAAGATTTTTCTCTTCTTTTTTTTTGAGTTGGAGTCCCATTCTCTCACCCATACTGGCGTGCTGTGACACACTCATGGCCACTGCAGTGTTGACTTGCTGGTCTCTGGTGATCCTTTCATGCCAGCCTTCCAAGTAGCTGGAACGATAGGCATGCTCTACTATGTCTGAATGATTTTTTAACTTATTGTAGAGACAAAGGTCTTGCCAAGTTGCCCCGGACTAGTTTTGAACCCACTGGCTCAGGCAATACTCGGTTTTGGCCTCCCAAAAGTGCTAGGGATTACAGGCTGAGCCACTGATCTTTTCCTTTTTTTTGAGTTGGGTCTCACTCTTGTCACCCAGGCTGGAGTACAGTGGCACGCTCATGGCCACCTCAGCCTTCCAAGTAGCTGGTTCTACAGATGCATGGTACCATGCCCACCTAGATTTTTATTTTCTTTATACAAAATCTGAGTGGGTTGATTGATGTGCTCTAAAGAAACCAAGTTAATACTTTAAATAAATTATTTGTTTTATGCTGACTTTAAATAACAAAATCCTGCACTGACACACCATGGATTGGCACTAGGACTGGTACCCAGATAAGATTAGCTCCAGTTTCCTGGTAGTTAGGTGAAGATCGAAGAGGAGGTCTGGAGAATCAAACTGATAAACCAATTACCTCCATGTCACATGGCCTCCAGAAAAACAACTGAAGAAGTCAAGGGGAGGCTGAGGTGAGTGGATTGCCTGAGCCCACGGGTTCGAGACCCGCCTGGGCAGCAAGACCTCATCTCTACAATAAATCAAAAAATCAGCCAGGCGTGGTAGCGCATGTCCGTAATTCTGACTACTCGGAAGGCTGAGGCAGAAGGATCGCCGGAGCCGAGCAGGTCGAGGCTGCGGTGGCTGGGAGCGGCCACTGCACTCCAGTCTGGGCGACAGAGTGAGACTCCAACTCAAAAAAAAAAATCAAAAAATTATTGGGTCATTGAGGTGCATGCCTGTATTTCCAGCTACTTGGAAGGCTGAAGTGGAAGGATCACCTGAACCCAGTAGGTCAATGCTGCAGTGCCCATGAGTGTACCTCTGCATTCCAGTTGGGTGACAGAATTAGACTCCAAAAAAATAAATATATAATTTAATAATAAAAGAAGGTTAAAGGGGAAGTCTTTAGGAATGCCAAGAATGCACTGAACTAAAAGACAATGAAAAGACAAAAGAACAAAATCAGTGAGACACAACAAAAACCATGCATAAAGAGACATACAGGACTAACGTGAAAATATTAGAAAATGAGTCTCTAATAATGTAATCTCCCATATAAAAAACCTA
>NW_006972292.1:0-6722 GCF_000164805.1 Carlito syrichta | reverse complement strand
TTTGTTTTTTCAGAGCTGTTATTTTGGAATGGTATATAATGGATAGTGGACTCATATTTTTTCTAAATGTAATCATCACATACTTCTGCCTTCATTTCTTTTTTTTTATATTGCTTTGACTTAATAGAGGATATCTTTTAATACCAATTTATAACTTCAAAAAACAGCACCTTTATATTCAGTTTTTGAGAGGACACTTGTGATTGCTTATGAAAAGCCTTTCCAACAGCTCTTTGGTTTTGGAAGCTGAAATTCACAGTCAGCCCTTTGATTTTTTTTTCAGATGAGTATGTGAAATAGAAATATAGCACCATAGGAAAGGTATGGTCGGCCAAAGAAAATGCTATCTAGCAAGACATACTGACATATCTATAAGTCAAGATTCATCTGAGTTTTCTCTCCCAGAGAATCTGTCTCACATTTTAATGACCCCATGTCATCTCAAAGCAGAGTAGTATCCTGGGTAACTAGGAATAAGTCTTGCAAGATCATCAAATAGATGTGTAAGGAGATTCTGTCATAGTTAATTCACTTTTGCTAAATCCTCCAAGTGCTAATTTACCCAAAGGGCTTTTCCCCTCCACATTTAAATGAAACACAGTAGGAAGATGCCTCTTTTTTCATACCCTTCACAACTATGTCCATCTGAAGCATCTGGCACTGTCTATTTCATAAGCAGAATACGCTGAAGGTAACATTTCCCACTGATGGATTGCCAGGAAAGAATTGCTACAGGGAAGGGGAGTAAACTTTTAAGGCTTATTTTCTTCCTCAATGTGAACAGATATCAATTCTTCAATACTCTTTTTTTCCTGTAAGAAAGAGCAGAATCACACAAAACCCCATTATTATGAGACATTTTCTTTTGTCTGAGAGTAACCAGATATCTTTCGACCAAATTATAGAGCAGTGACAACAGTTATTTAGTTCTGAATAACATTGCACTGCAGAGTATTGTGAATCCAAAGCCAGAAAAAAATGCAGTCATTGTCACCAACTGTGTACCACCTTCGACAGATGTCAAAAGTACTCATTGCAATAAAGGCATCATTTCAGTTTGACCTCAAAACATCAAACCACCTCTGAATTCCTTGTGTTTATTATGGCTTTTTCCCACACAGCTCCTTCTCAATTGAAGTCTTTCTTTTTGAAATCTTCACAAAAATATTTAAAGCTTCTTCATGCAAATATTTGAGAGCAGGGTCTTGAGTCCTTTCTAGTACTTTGTAAAGCAGCAATTATATGTTCAGCACTACATAAAAATGACAAGAGAAAAGAGGGAGGGGAATATGCTAATCTCACTATGCTCTTTGAGTTTTAGCCTAGAATCACGATTAGAATTCAATAGACTAAAGGATATGATTGAGAAAAAATACCAATTTTAAATTGTAAATTCAGAAGCAGAATCAAAAGGTACCCAGAATGTTAAATGTTCTCACCACAAAAATGACAACTATATGAGGTAAAGCATTTGTTAATTATCTAGATTTAATCAATCTGCAATGTATATATACTTTAAACCGTTATGTTATATATCATACATAATTACAATTTCATAGGCCAGTTTAAAAAATAAATTTGAACAAAAATGGTATTAAGGGAACTCTTCCAAAATGTATTAACCAACATTTGTTTTATTTTTTCATTTGTGCTTGTTGTTTCAGTAGTTTGTGCATTCTATGCCAATGCTATGTGTGTGTCTGTTTAGTGGTCACAAACCCACTGTGACTGTAATAGAGATTTGTTTTCATTTATAAAGGAAGTACATATTGACTGCTTATATTAGTTTCAGGCATCAGGTGAGGTGCTGGAAAGTTAAAAATGAATGAGGCATAAACTCTGCTTTGGAACATTCCACGATCTACCCTAGCTGTGGCAGAAGAAAATTTATCATACCAGTTTGTTTTCTTTTTTTGAGTTGGAGTCTTGCTCTGTCACCCCGCCTGTAGTGCAGTGCAGAATCACAGCTCACCATAGCCTCAACTTCCTGCACTCAGGCAGTCTTTCCACCTTAACCTCTCACGTACCTGGGAATACAGGCATGCACCACCATGCCTGGCTAATTTTTTTTGTTTTTATACAGAGACTAGCTCTTGCTATGTTGCCCAAGCTGGTCTCAAACTCCTGGTCTCAAGCGATCCTCTAACTTTGACCTTCCAAAGTGCAAGGATTATAGGCATGGGTCACCACACCTGGGTCAAAATTTTTGAGACAGTCTAGTGTATAGGTATATATATGGTTATAGATGGATATACACACTCATGAATACACATATACATGTATCTTTAGGAGTGATGAGCTCTAGCTGGAAGCTGTCAAGGGGCTTGTTGTGAATCTGTAGTGGCAAAACTACCTGGTCCAATCGAGAAGGTTAGAGATACACCACTGGCTAGAAGGCTGCATGGAAAATATAACAGAGACTTAGGAGTCTGGAGCCGTTCCAATTAAAGAGAAATCCAAGTGAACCAGAGAGAGTGATATTGGGCACTGAACCAGTCAGGTGACTTATCAAGTGTTACACCAGCTGACAAGTTCATCAACAACTAGAGAACAAGTGATAGTATTTCAGAAAACAAGGAACATGATACCCAAGGGCACCAATTTTTCCTTGAAACTGAGGGCTTGGGAAGCCCCTTAACCCTTAGAAAATATTATTTGCAACAAGCAGTAGTAGAGAAAGGCTAAAGAGGGGACTGAACTTTCTTACTTTTGATTATACCCTAAATGATAAGCTTAAATCAGAACAAGAACTTATTTTTCCTCTATTACACAGTGGATAAGGATGCATGAAGAAGAACAGATCAGTTTGCGATTAAATAAAGGAGCCACATTTTCCAGCCTGTCTTACATCATATAAATGAATAGTAATCATTATAATGATTGACAGTTGACTGTCTTCCTTACTCTAAATGCAAGATTTTCATCAAAATTTTTTTCAAAATTAATTTCCAGAAAAAAATTCTTGAAAACGTTCATTCCTTTCTGAATAACACTGTATTCTCTAAAAAGGTTAACAGCACTCTTTTATTCTTTAAATCAACTGGAGAATTGCCAAAGATAATAATAGAAGTATATAATATTATATCATGCTTATTATATATAATGTGTTAGAATAACCCTATACATATGCATTTTCATTTATCTTCAAAACAGTCATCTTCAATAGGTTCTATAATAATCTTAATTTTTCTGACAAGAAGTGGAGGCTTCAGAAATTAAGTAAATTTGTTCTGTGAGCTGTTAATAAGTGGTGAGGTTAAGCTTTGAACCCAGGTCTGTCTCTAGAGTGCTGATAATTAAATATTACATGAACTGCCTTGCAGCATATTTATCTGCATTTTCTCCTTTAAAACAAGTGGACAAGCATGTGAAGCAGGTTGAGGAGATATTTTTATCAGCATCTGATACTTTAACTGAAGCAGAGGAAGGTTCAGTTTTTTACTCCCAGGAGCATGCAGGCTATGTGCTTGTCAATGCATTGCTTTGTAATGATTCTCAAGTCTGGTCATCATGAGAATTTGATCTTCCTCTATTTCATCTCTTGCAATTAGACTGGAAAGTCTAATTAGAGGGCTAGAAGAATAGCTTACAATTCATTTCTATCGATCCCCAGTGCAAATGAAGCTACAAAGATTTCCTGAGGGAGTGATCAGTGACCCTTAGGCATTTGTCAGGTAGAAAATTTGAACGAGATTTCAGTGAAGGAGATCTGGAAGCACACAGAAAAGGTATGTTTTATTTGTAACTCCTATCTCAACACCAGTGAGGGTGCCATTCAAGCATGCTAATATCTTCATATTAAATAACAGTATATATGTATTACATTGCTTGCTTGACTTAAAAAATATAAAATATCAACATCATGACAATAAAGCTTTTTGCTTTATTACTTCTCACTTGTTGGTAGATAAATGACTGGAAAACATGAATTATTTCATTCGGAAGCAGTTTAATTTTCTAAAAATTGGTGGTCAATCTTAGCATGAATCACATTGCTTTTCATTTTTCTTTTGTCTATCAACCGCACATTGGAAGCAAACTAGATCTTTCACAAAAACACATGCAGAGTTATATGTAAAACTCTCAGGAAAAACTCATTATCAAAGGAAATATAGTTAAAAAATAATTGGGAATGTACAAGGGTACTGATATTCTATTTATACCCACATTGAAATTGGTAAGATCCTCAACCCATTCAGACTGATGAAAAGTTATAAAATAAATACTGTATACATAAAGCTATAGCTTCCTTATATACCCAGAAATCAAAGTTAGAAACGGGATTCAGAGAAACACTACTTACAACTGTAACAAAGTTACACAATGAATAGGAGTAAACTTTATATGAAATATGCAAGATCTTCACTAAGAAAACTATAACAATTTACAATGAGAATTTTTTTAAAGTTTGGAAAAATAGAGAAAGCATATGCTCTGGATGGAAAATTAATATTGTAAAACTGCCAACTGTTCCTAAATTAATCAAAACATTTTCATGTAATCCGAACAAAAATCCCAATGGCATTTTTAAACTATTGCCAAAATAGTTGGGAGGAATTTAATGTGCAAGAATAGTCAAGAAAATTTTGATAGGTTTGAAGCAGCAGCTATCCAAATGTAAACCAAGATCATAATAAGAAGAATGTTCCTGATGTGGTGTTGAAGCAAGACTAGGGATGTCAAACATCGGAGGAAGTCTAGAAATATACAAAATCAAGCACTTATAAAAATGTACTGTACACTACAGATAGCAACTCAAATCCATAGGGAAAAGATTTATCATTCAAAAAAATGAGTTTTAAAATGGGTTACTCATGTGAGAGGGAAAAAAGTAAAAAGAGAATCTGGACATCCAAAATTCAGGCATATTATAGCTAATTTCAAAAGCACTGGAAGAAAATATAGGTGATTATTTGTCTCATCTTAGAGTAAACATGACCTTTCCAAAAAGATATACAAACAGAATTTTTCTGAAAAATATGGGGGAGGAGCAAAAAATGTATACACATTTTAAGAGATGTTAAGAGATTTTTGCTGTAATCAGAAGTGTCTGGACACTGATGGTAACCATTTTGAGCATTGCTTCTAATTGCAGAAATCAAACATGACTTGTATTCATTTTTTGTTATCATTACATATTGAGTATTATAATTTTAGTGCTGTTTTTTTCTTTCTTAAAATGTATACATTTTGGCACTTTCTGTATATTTTAATTAATTTTACAGTAATATTATAAGGTAAAAGACTAATAAAAAACATTTGTAATGGATTTATCATATAGTTGGCATATAAAATGTTTATATGAATCAAGAAGATAAAAATGAGCATGCTCCTTTTGCCACAAACAAAAAAGGTAACTATGTGAGGAAATAGGTATTAATTTGCTTGACTATAGTAATCATTTCACTATGTACATATGTATCAAAGCACCATGTTGTATGCCATAAATATATACAATAAAAAGAGTGAGCATACTGATAGAAAAGTGGGCAAAAATAGTAAAAGAAAATGTATTAATGAAATGCAAATAAATGTCAATACACATTAATTAATATAACCTATAAAAACTAAGATGCTAATTTCGAAAATAATGTAAGTTGGATTTAAAACACAGAGTGATTTTTAAAACCTTGGATAAGCACTCCAATTATGAAACTATTTTAATTATTTTTATTCCAAATATTTTCAACTTTATACATTGATCTGTTTTCACTAAAACCTTGTATTGATATCTTCAAAACTCATATAATCTCATTGTAAAATTGGTCCTGATTATCCTTTTTTTTTTTTTGCGTTTGAGTGTCATTCTGTCACCCAGGCTGGAGGGCAGTGGCATGCTCCCAGCCACCGCAGCCTCGACCTGCTGGGCTCAGGCAATCCTTCCACCTCAGCCTTCCAAGTAACTAGAACTACGAGGCACATACCACCACCATGCCTGTCTAATTTGTTTATTTGTTGTAGAGATGAGGTCGTACCAAGTTGCCAGGGCTGGTCTCGAACCCATGGACTCAGGCAATCCTCTCACCTCAGTCTCCCAAAGTCCCTGGATTATAGGCACGAGCCACCGTGCCTGGCCTTTTCTGATTAACTTTAATCATGCTATGAATATGTGCACATGAGATACTGCAGTTTCTGTTGCAATCAACATATTCTACTGAAGATATTAACTTTGTGATTTAAGATTGAAATTAGACGTAGTTATTGGTTAAATTTGGCTTTATATATATATATATATATATATATATATATATATATATTGAGTTTGAGTCTCATTTTGTTGGCCAGATTGGAGTGCAGTGGCCGCTCCTGGCCACCGCAGCCTCAACCTGCTGGGCTCTGGCGATCCTTCCGCCTCAGCCTTCCAAGTAGCCAGAATTACAGGCATGCACTACCATACCCAGCTGATTTTTTTATTTATTGTAGAGATGAGGATTCGCTGCCCAGGTGAGTCTGGAACCCACGGGCTCAGGCAATCCACTCACCTCAGCCTCCCAAAAGCGCGGGATTACAGGCTGAGCCACCGAGCCCGGCTTTGGCTTCATATTTTAATTTACTGAAGTTCTTTGGTGGTGGTGGTGAAGGCGTGTATCCAGTTCTTCCCTTCAGTTTCTCATTCTTTAATTTTTTTTCTAACCCACGAACATTTCTGGTAGCTTATCAGGCTTTTTTTTAATCAGACTTTTTGAATGTTTACTAGAATGATTTTTATACTATGAATTGGC
>NW_006972291.1:0-768 GCF_000164805.1 Carlito syrichta | reverse complement strand
GGGGAGGGGCAAGGACTGAAGAGCAGAAGGTTTGCAGGAGAATTTATTTATTTATTTATTTATTTCCTTTCCTTTCCTTTCCTCACTAGTTTGCCCAAACTGCTCTCAAACCACCCATATCGAGCCATCCACTCGGCCTGGGTCTTCCAAACTGCTGCATTCAAAGGCTTTCCATTTTCGACATCCTGGTCTCCTGCATGGGCTTGAACTCTGGGTCAACGTCAATTCTCCCACCGAGGTATGCCTTCAACCAAAGTTTTCTGGGTTTTGATTGAGTTTGAGGTTGGGGCTTGCTATGGTGTCCAACCTGGTCTCGATCTACTGGTCTCTGGACTTCTTACCATCTCTGCCTTCCCAAGTGCTGAGAAGACTGGCATAAGGCCTGGCCATCTCTGCTTCCATGAAGGTTTGAGAGTCACGCCCTCCCTTTCCCTGAGGCACCCCCTGGGAGGAGCTAAGGGGTCCAGCCTGGGGAACAAGTCAGAAGGAGAGGTGCCCCGGTGGAGACCTGCCCATGCTCCAGGCACTCCCCATGTGGTAGGCATGATGGACGATTCCAGCTACATTCTCCAGGGTCGCAGGTCATCATAAGGGAGCAGACCTTGCAGTGGGGTCCCAATAGGGGTGTGGGGGCCCAGCGTAGGTGCTCATGCCTGTCCTCTCAGCGCTCTAGGGGCCAATGTGAGAGGATGTCCTGAGGCCCTGGGTTCGACATCTTGTCCAAACCTCGACTCTAAAGGTAGCCAAAAAATGAGCTGGGCTTGATGG
>NW_006972290.1:0-551 GCF_000164805.1 Carlito syrichta | reverse complement strand
GGAGAACGCTAACCACAGTGTTTGACAAACCCAATGTGCACTTTACCATTGAAGTCTGCCGGACACTGAAGTCGACGCCTCAAAGCAGAAATCCAAAGTGCAAAAGTATATCCAATAATAAGTGAAAGTACTAAGGAATCACTCTCCAACAGGCCTGTGACTGGGTTTTATCACTACCATACACAGGCATATTAGAGGGCAAATTTCAAGCAGAAGGAGGTGAAGTAGCAAGCACAAGTTCACATAGTGTTATATATGGATAACTGAACTATGTATATATATTTCTAAAATTCCTTATAAAAATTCTGGTCTAAGTGAATAAATCAAATAGTGGTTGTCACACCTTTGGACAAGAAAAGGCACAGTTGCCATGACGATGGCTGGGGGGCAGAGGCAGACTAAGAGTTTTGGCACATAATGAAACTAAGAACGTTCTGCCTGGCTAGAGGCAGGAAAACAAAACTATTAAAGCAATTTCTGCTTATAGAAACAAAGGCTGTATGGTTACTACTAAGAAACAGAGACTTAAGAATGGCTCAGAGAGTCAGAGA
>NW_006972289.1:0-774 GCF_000164805.1 Carlito syrichta | reverse complement strand
TAGTCAAAAATTTTGATGTACTTTCAGTATGTTTATCCTCTAATCAAACTCTGGGTGAATAAAAAGAATAACAAGGTACTTTCTCCTCTGATTAACAGTTTTGCTTTCATGTAAGTACATGCCCTTTTCAATTTTAAACTAAGTTAATTTTCTTTTTAGAACACTTTTATTTTTAACAGTTCAGTGATTATGGTGCTTCCTTGTCCAAAATGATGGTAATTGACTTAATTTCTTTCTTTCTTTCTTTCTTTCTTTCTTTCTTTCTTTCTTTCTTTCTTTCTTTCTTTCTTTCTTTTTTAAGCACAATGTAAAATGTTGATCTGGATATTTAGGGATATCTAAAGCATCAGTATCCATAGGGCACTGATTCTAGGACCTCCCAAGGATACCAGAGTCCACAAATGTTCATGTAAAATGGTGTAGTACTTGCATATAACCTGTACTCATCCTCCTATATACTTTAAATCATGTCTAGATCACTCATAACAGCTAATGCAGTATAAATGTTATGTGAATAGTTGTTATGCTGTATGTTTAGGGAATAATGACAAGAAAAAAGTCTGCACATGTTCGATGCAAATGCATCTGTCCATTTTTTTTTCCTGAATATTTTCCATCTAGGTTTGGTTGAATTTATAGATGTAGTACGTATGGATACAGAAGGCTGACTATAGTTCTTTATTCTGGTGACTCTGGATTTTACTAATTTTACATATATTGAGAAGATTTTAGTAGTTTTTCTTTTAACTATTGCTGTTGCTTATGAGTAGTCAG
>NW_006972288.1:0-1083 GCF_000164805.1 Carlito syrichta | reverse complement strand
AAAAACTTCAGGTCGTCTTGCTATGGCTAAACACGAATCAGGGTGTTATAAGCATGAATCTAGGGAAATGGAGTCCTTTATACAGGAAACTACATGTCGTTTGCTATGAAAAGAATAAGGAATCTGGGTTACAGAAGCCCTCAATCCCAAAAATCTACAGGGCATCTATGAAACGGTTAAAAAAGAATCAGAGTTTTGAAGCAGGATGTCTGTAATGAGAGTCCAAATATACAGGAAAATACTCATCCCATGCCATGGAAGAAAAATAATCTGTGTTATAGCAGTCCTCAGTCCTAAAAATCAACAGGCCATCAGCTGGGGACTAAACAAGAATTAGGGTTTAGAAGCTGCAACATAGGTAATAGCAATCCTCATATAAAGAATCTACCTGATCTCTTTCTAAGGAGAAATAAGAAAACTGTTTAACACGGTTCCTCCATCACAATATCTACAAGACATCTTGTTAAGGGATAAACAAGAATCAGCGTTTCCAAACAGGGTTTTTGGGAAAGGGAGTCCTCATATACAGGACATTACATGGCCCCTCGCCAAGGAAGAATAAGGAGTCTGTGATACACTAGTCCCCATTCCGAAAAAATCGCAGAGTGTCTTCATACGGGATAAACAAGAATCAGGGCTTCGAGCTCGTCTCATATTTCAGAGAGATTTGGCTTGTGAGTATTATAAATCAGTCTTTCAGGACCCTAGCAACATTCTGGTCCTCTTGAAAGTTGTAAACGCATATCTGGCAGTACAAGTCCCTTAGGTTCCTTGGGAAAACTAAGGCCAGATTCCCGGAGCAATAGTATGTTCTTATCAAATTTGGATGTAACTGTGGTCTTAAGATGAACTTGGTAATCCTTACAAACCTGTTTGTACTTTTATTTTGATATTTTTTTTTTTTGAGTTGGAGTCTCACTCTGTTGCCCAGACTGGAGTGCAGTGGCCGCTCCCGGCCACCGCAGCCTCGATCTGCTGGGCTCTGGCGATCCTTTCCGCCTCAGCCTTCCAAGTAGCCGGAATTACAGGCATGCGCTACCACGCCCAGCTGAATTTTTGATTTATTGTAGAGATGAAGTCTCG
>NW_006972287.1:0-450 GCF_000164805.1 Carlito syrichta | reverse complement strand
TCCTTTCCTCTTAATAAATCCTGCTTTCTAAAACAAAACAAAAAGATGGCACCTTCCAGAAGTGAATAGGCCATGAAGGTTCTAGGTTCTGCCCTCATGAAGGTATTGATGCTGTTGTCTTGGGAGTGGGTTAGTTATTGCAAGATTGAGTTCTTAATAGAAAAGTTAAGTTCAGCTCCATTTCTCTCTGGGCCTCTCATGTGTGATTGCTTGCCATGTGATGCCTTCTGGTATGGGATGACACTCACCAGATGCCAGGGTCATCTGCCAGCCTCCAGAACCATAAGCCAAAAAACTTCTTTTCTTCATAAATTACCCAGTCAGTGGTATTGTGTTATAGCAGGAAAAAAAAGGATTAAGATATTTGCCTTTTAAGCCAGGCTTGGTGGCTCAGCCTGTAATCCTGTGCCATTGGGAGGTGAGTGGATTGCCTGAGCCTGCGGGTTCGGA
>NW_006972286.1:0-646 GCF_000164805.1 Carlito syrichta | reverse complement strand
TATCTCCCCCTATTGGGCTGTGAGCAACATTACAACAGGCAGCATGGCTCAACAGGTTTTTTTAGCCTTAACAGTAGCTGGTAGCTGAGCTCGGTGGCTCAGCCTGTGGCTCAGCCTGTAATCCCGCGCCTTGGGAGGCTGAGGTGAGTGGATTGCCTGAGCCTGCAGGTTCGAGACCCGCCTGGGCAATTGGTGAGACCTCATCTCTACAATAAATCAAAAAATTAGCTGGGCGTGGTAGCGCACGCTTGTAGTTCCAGCTACTGGAAGGCTGAGGCTGAAGGATTGCCGGAGCCCAGCAGGTTGAGGCTGCGGTGGCCGCTCACTCCAGTCTGGGTGATAGAGTGAGACTCCAACTCAAAAACAACAACAACAACAAAACAGTAGCTGGTACAGGGCAGGCACTCCTAAATTTGCTGAACTCTGATCCCACATCCCCTTCTTCAAGATGGAGGCGCTCACTCCCACAGCTGCCTGCTGAGGCTCGCAAAGGAGATCCTCCAGGCGATTGCCCTTAGCCAAGAAGCTGGTTTTCACAAGGTCTTCTTTTCCTGAGGAAGAACCTGAACCCACGAACTGATCTATGTGAGGATACAAAGACCTGGGCTTTTGCCTCTATTCAGGGCGTCTCTCCAGAGTATTCTAG
>NW_006972285.1:0-451 GCF_000164805.1 Carlito syrichta | reverse complement strand
ACAAAAGACGCCTACCATGTGCATCACAATGGGTGTCCACGGCTCCCCAGGGAAATGTCTGTGTGGGCGGGAGACAATGATGTGATCAGGAGAGGAAGGACCCCTCCCCACACCCGAAGGTTGAAAACAGGGCAACCAAAACATGAGTTGGCTGTGGCGTTGCCAGACCACGTTGACTGCTCTGTGCCCAATGGGTCCATAGCTTGTGGCCATCTGCTCCGTGAGCTCACACACAACTTTCCTGTGGGTCACAAATGCAGAGGGTGGAGGAAAACCTTCTGGGTCGTTTGGCTGAAGGCACGGGATGGATGTGCCCAGTGGTCACCTTTGAAATTTCCCATAAATGACACATAGGTCAGTGCATTTTCCTCTCCCATCCCTGAAGGGTGACTCCGCATGCTGGGTGGCAGGGGTGGTGGTAGTGGTGGTGGTGGTTAGTATTATTTGAAAG
>NW_006972284.1:5561-8610 GCF_000164805.1 Carlito syrichta | reverse complement strand
CTCTCTCTCTCTCTCTCTTTCTTTCTTTCTTTCTTTCTGATGACACATGTGTTTAACAATGTGGTTGCACACAAAATGCTAAGAGCATTTTTCTTCATATTTTACAGAAGGGCTTGAATGTACAGACTTTCTACTAGTGATCACAGCACAACACATCCAAAGCCAGCACCTAAGTTAGACGCATTATAATTTGCTCAGAATTTAAAGGCTTAACGGCAATGATGGGGGGAGGAGGGTATATAAGTTTATTTTACATAACTGAACGAAAAATAAATTTAGGAACTAGTAATAGGATCTAATATGGCCTCATGCCCCTCGAGGGGGTTGGTGCCCAGTTTGGGTGGGCGATCACTATGTCCAAATAATCTCCTATCTGAAACTTCTGCGACTGCAGGGTCATGAAGACATCAGTTCCCTTTTTGCCAGACATGGTGCTGCAGATCTCCTTAATACAGTAGACAGGTCTTTTGACATCGGTGAAAACGATGGCAAAATTGAAGTGTGTGCCCTTCTTTCTAGCTTCTGGGTAGATTTCTTTCTCTAAACTAGTCAGTTCTTTCAAGGTTGCATCCATCCAGGGGCAGATCTGCAGGTCGCTGGACGGCATGTTCCTGCGGGAGAGCTCGTGCATGCGCGGTGGCGGTTGTTGGTGGTGAGGACGCGCAGCAGCAGCGGGCACGCCTTATTGAGTGGATCGGCTTCCCTGGCTCGTTCTTGATCTCCTCCTGGGTGACCATGTGCGACTCCACCACCGTCTTCCTCCTGCGCCTGCCAGTTGCTCGCTCTGACCTCCGACCCCTCCGCAAGCCCCAGCGCAGAGTCCTGCATCAATTTCATATTGCTCTTCTTTCTTCACCCCACTTTCTGATGAAGAATTAGATGGATTTCTTTAGTATCTATTCAAGGGTGTGTCCATTGTACAGAGTTCCCTAAGAGATAAAAATAATGACCACTAGCATTTAATAAATTCTTACCAGCATCCAACTGCTTTGTAGATTATCATATATAATAATAACTATATAAAATAGGTATAACTACTATACTTATATGTGAGAAGAAACAATTATTATAACACAGGGAACGTGCCTCACTCCCTCTGCGTGTTCTGTCTTTCATTTCTTCACCTTTCACTACCACCATTTTTGCAATATCTCAATTTGAAGCTCCTAGATTCAAGTGTTGGATGTAATCCTCAGTCCTGACTGCACGTAGGTGCCATTTGGAGAACATTTAAAAAATCAGCCCCTAGTATTTGTTTATTTATTAGTTAATCTCCGAAGTTGGAAATGAGGCATAGGTATTTTTAGGAGCCCTTCAAGTAGTTCACATTTGGGTTGATAGCCACTGCTCAAGATGTCAAGAAAACGAATGCTGCTTCTCTACCAAGAAGAAAGGAGTCTGAAAGACATTTTTTCAGAATTTCCAGAAATGTTCCATTCTTAGTACTAATATTCAAGAGATAATATTTGTGAAAAGATAAAAAGAAAGACTCATTATAGCTTGGTAGTAATATACTATGTCTGTGTTATTGTAAGAAACAAGAAACCAGGATTCAATCAATAAGGGTGATTCATTATTATCTAAAATGAAGAGGACATATAAAATCCAGTTAAAATATGTCCTCTGGCATTCTATAGAGTAAATGAACTGTTATAAGTATACTAATCTATTGTTAGACAACTATCTCTTGTGCATCTCCAAAACAAGAATTCCAAATATTTAAGCACCTTAATAATTTGCAGGGAAAAAGAAAGGGGGACCAAATATTCACATGCCAGTCATCCTACATGGAAGACACCCTCATTAATTGAATTGCAGTACAGAGGCTAAAATAAGAAAGGCGTGGTAGCACATGCCTGTTGTTCCAGCTACTGGGAAGGCTGAGGTGGAAGGATCACCAGAGCACAGCAGGTCGAGGCTGCAGTGGCCAGGAGTGTGCCACTGCATCCAGTCTGGGTGACAGAGAGAGAATCCAACTCAAAAAAAAAAAAAAAAAAAAGCATCAGTTTTCCAGCACTCATCCCCATAGCCTGCAATGCAATCTTACCTCCACCCTGCTATGCTTCTCTTTCCAACTTAATCCCCTACTTATCCAGTTTGTAGATTCATGGAAACATAGAAACTAAGGGTGTCAGAATAGTGGCTAGGAGCTTGGCAAAATTTCCTTGGTAAAAACTTGTTCTTTCACGTTTTAGCTAACTGATCTTGAACAAAGAACTATAGTTGTTTGGTTAGATTTCTCTAAAATGACAAAATTAATAGTGTTTATAATCAGAGTTCCTCAAAAATTAATTCAAAAAATTATCACCTAATCTTCTTCTTCACATGCTAAGCTCTTTAACTCTATGAAGTATGGAACTTAATCATCTGCATTTTTAACCAATATCCAGATGATACGTGTTAAAAGTCACTGCTAGGTGTCACCCTTTCAGTTACAAAGGTCTATATCATGGTGTCCACAATAAGAGTTATTGTGAAGGCTAAATAAATCCATTGACATAAAATGATTAATTCAGTGAAATTATCATAACAAGATGTCATAAATTTTCATTAGCATTATGAGGGAAATTAAAAATATGTATATATTTTCCAGATGATATATGTTAACAAGGTGGTTGAAATCACTTGTACAATGTCCAATAAAATGACCCTAGAAAAATCTGGCTGCCCAATTTCTTCTCTTTTCTTTTTGGCCTTTACTTTTTTTTTTTCTTTTAGGCACTTTTTAT
Source organism: Carlito syrichta (assembly GCF_000164805.1). NCBI lineage: Eukaryota > Metazoa > Chordata > Mammalia > Primates > Tarsiidae > Carlito > Carlito syrichta. Next base: position 5,881 of record NW_006972284.1, on the reverse strand, counting down.
TTTTCCAAAAAAAATTGTTAATATATAAACATCTCATTCTCTCAAAAAATTCTACAACTATACAGCTGTTTGCTCCATTATTTGCATAGGAAATGACCACAATACCAAAATAAGAGGGAAAAAGAAGCAAAACAGCAACTGATTTATGCTTTTCATGTTGTGTCTCCATGTATAAACATTTTTGAAGCCTCTTACAAAATTATTTACACCGTTTGTCATCTATTTGCACATTTTAAGAGCAACTTTTCTAACAAACAAAACTATAATTTATCAAGTTATGAAAATTGTTTTCTAAAAAAAAAACCTTACAATATTACCAC
>NW_006972284.1:0-4367 GCF_000164805.1 Carlito syrichta | reverse complement strand
GCCATTACTTTCTTCCGACGTGGATCACACTATCCCTTTTCTGTCATCTAGAATGTGTTCTCATGCTAGGTATGCTGGGCCTCATTTAAACATTCTTCAGATTTGTACCTTGTTACCACCAGTGGGAAAGTTTTCACAATTGCCCCAAACAATTATGTCTCCCTTCTCCTCTGAAGTGTTATATTCTTTCTCTTCTCCACCAATCCGTTTGGGATTACTAACTTATACATCTGCTGTAAATGTTTAAAGTGTATTCCAGCTAAGGGAATTGAATGCATGGACTGATATTTTTTCTTTTGCGTACCTCTAATACTGTCTTTATAATCAATAAGTAAAGATGATTGATTGACCAAAAGGTTACTCATACTCTGAATGTAAACTATTCCATAGTGGTAGCTAGGAAAATTGTCCAGGAAAAGATGAAGATCCATGCTTCTTTTTATAACATTTACGAATACAGTGTTCTTGATTTCCTTCACAGGTTTCAAAAAACAAAACAAAACAAAACAAAAAACAAAGGAAAGATTTTAGAATTGGAAAACTTGGGTCTGACTACACAGGTGCATCATGTGTTGCTTTAATTTTCTTAATATTCTTACGTATTCAATGAAGATGTTAAATGTGCCAGCTTACCTCTTATGATTCAAGGTGTATGAAATATCTCCCATTTCAAGAGGAGGCCACACAATTCTATGTCTGGTAAATTAGAATCAATTTAGGATATTTTCAGATTTATCAGGAAAGAAATATGCTATATGCTGATTCCACCACAAATAGTGAAACAATGAATTGTACACTGTTGGTCACTGTTGGCAAACAAAAATTTTAAAGTATTGAGAAGAACACTGGTGGAAGAGAGAATGCAGAGAGAGAGAGATGGGAGAGAGAGACAGAGAGTGAGAAAAACAGAGTGAGAAAGAGAGAGAGAGAGAGAAAGAAGGAAACTCTCACTCATCTGGAGCCCTCGATCTAACTTTTCATGAAACCTATTGTAGCTGAGTCTCATAATCAGTGAAGGGTTTTGTTTTACTTGCCTTAGATGTTTTAATTGGATGTTTGTCACTTGCAATACAGAAAGACCTGACCAGTAAAACCAATCTCTGCATGTTTTTGTGAATTCAGTATAATTATTATGCATTAAAAATTTCTGTCAGCAATGACCACTCATTATTTTTAGTCTTTTTAAATTTTTTTCCTGCATTTTGTTGTTTTATCATCTTTTTTCATGTTCACATTTAAATATCCTCAAAAAATAGAAAAAGCAATTATGCAGATAGTATAAAGGCTGAGATACTATATTATATATAAACTAAGTCCATTTTCTCTTGCACACAAAACAACATAACACACCTGACCAAAATGATTGGTTCTTTGTCAATGTAATATTTCTTCCCACAAAAAAAGGGAAAAATATTCTTACAAAGTTGTCAGCATATGGACAGAATGTACAGCCTATATACATTACATGCCTATTTTTTATTTTACATTTAAAAAGCCAGCAATAGTGCTTGAAAAGTATTATAACTGGGCACTGTTAAAATTGTAAAAATTATAAAAGTAATTCAATTGATTTTCAAAAATTACATGAGTGAGACAGTAGAGCCAAAGGACATATAACGAGCGGGGGAGAAATTTAACAAAAAATTCTTAAAGGCCTTGTATCAATTCTCTGACAACAAAAAGAGAATAGGATCAGCAACAATTTAAAATGTTGACTGTACTGTACAGGCATCAATAATATATGTGGATTTATGTTCTTTGCAAAATAGATAAACATTTTTTGTCCTTTATAAGCTTTATCAGATCTTCTGAGATAGGTGATCAAAATAAGAATTTGCTTGAAAACAACTCTAAAGAATTAATATATCTGTGACTATTTTATGTGAAATATTTAAAGAAAAAAATAACTTGTCCTGGTATTATGTAACAGCTATATATTTGCTGAGTAGCTGGTATAATTGAATAGATGACTACAATGTGGTGAAACTCTACAATGGCTAGTAGTTTTGAAGTTCTATTCAAACATAATTAACTTGAAAATTGTTCTAAAATTTGTAAGAATAACTAAAGTTGAAACAATTATTTAAATGTATTTATATTTTTAAAATTTCTAACAGTCTGACAGAGAATTGACAATAACATTCTTTTAAAGAATCTCAGAAGTTTATTAAAATAACTCTCAAAATTATGTGGTTCACATTCTTACTTTTTACAGACAATGGCACCGAAGCCTGAAAAAGTGTACAGAAATCCTGTTGGTTGCAAAGAATTCGTAGAAAATTTGGAAACAGAAGTTGGGTGTATTGTTTCCTAGGCTACAGTGAACATTGTTTTTGCTATATTCAGTTTCTCTCTATGATGAGTAGAACTGTCTCATCTCAAAAGAAGTGTTCAAATCCTAAACCCTAGACCCTATAAATATAAGTGCTTTTTTCCTTTGAAATCTGGTCATATCAGATGTAATGAAATTAAGATGAATCCTACTGGGTTACTACAATGGACCCTAACCAATGGCTGGTGTCCTTAAAAAAAGAGGAAGATCTGGGTATACAGATGGTCACAGAGGAGAGAAATGTGGAGGCAGAGACAGACATATAGAGAGATGGGCATGTGAAGACAATGGCAGAGACAAGGGACGTATGTCTACCAGTCAAGAAGCATCAATGATTGTTGTCAAACACTGGAAGCGGGGAGAGAAGCAAGGAACAGATTCTCCCTCAGAGCCTCCACATGAAACCTGTCCAAAGTCATGAAGGCCTGGCTTCCCAGAGCTCAGGGAATTAACCACCATCTAGTGTGTCTAGAATGCAAACCACTGAGTCAGGGAATGTTATTCTAAGTTCTTAAGATTTCATTGTTGTTTTCCCAGTTGCATTTTAAATTTTCTCAGGATCTGCCACTCCTTCTTTCTTTCCATTTCCCCAGTTTTTGGAATAGGAATGTGCCTTCTACTCCTGTACCACCATTGAATTTTGGAAGCACATAGCATGTTTGATTTTACAGGTTCACAGCTGGAGAGACATTTGTCTCAGGAGGAATCCTACCATGAGTTTGTCTCATTTGATTTAGATGAGACCTTGGGATTCAATGCAAAGTTAATGCAGAAACAAGTGAAGACATTTGGGACTATTGGGATAAAGTGTTTGTATTTTACATGTGAGAAGGGCAACAATTTGGTGGAATCAGGAGCAAAATTCTCTGGTGTGAATATTTGTGCTCCCCTATAATACTTTATGCTACAATTAATCCCCAATGTGATAGAATCAAGAGATTGGGTGTTTTAGCACCTTCCTGAATGGCATCAGTGTCTTTTAAAAAGAGCCCCAAGGGAAGAAATCTCCCTTCACAGACAGACAACGTTACCATTTTTGCTGTTTACATTTATGTATTTTTTTAAGTTTTAAGTGAAAAAAATATCTCGTATATATCTGCCCAAATACTTCCCATTTCTATTGCTCTTTCATCATTGCTGACATTCTATATTCTCCTCTGGTATAATTTGTTATACAGCCGGAAGAACTTCCTTGTCCACAGTTCCACCAGGTATTCTCCACGTGTCTACAGAGAATATGTTCCAAGACCCTCAGCAATTGTCTGGAACCATAGATAGTGCTAAACCCTATATCACCTTTCATAGCCTGAGTAGCAACAGCAAAGCCGGCCAAAATTCTTTTGACATTGCCACAGTTTCACAGATACAAGGCTTGTTATTAGCTAGGTTTTAGCACCCTCCGTATACAATTTTTTTTCACTTTAAGTCCAAAACTTTCATTTTTCCACCTAAAGGAAGCACTTCACAGCACTTCTTTGGCATATCCAAAGAGCTTCACTCTTCTTGCACTTTGGGGACAGAACAAAATTAAAAAGTGTTATACGAACACAAGCATTACAATATTGTGACAGTTTAAATGATAAAATAAATGCCTACCAGGTCACTAATGGGTGGCCAGCATGGACAATGTGGGGATTTGGGACACAGGGAAGAATCAAGTCCCCAGATGAAGAGTTCAACACATTACTCTAAATGGTAAGCAACATAAAACTGAAGCTGTGGGTAAGGGGAACAATTGTATGCGAAGCAACATATGAAGTTGCAGGGAGAAGCTGCTGTATATGAGGAACAAACTCTCACCACACACAAAATCTGCATCATCTGGGTATAGTATTTCCCAGCCTCTGGATCCATGAGAAACAAATGTTTGTTTTTCATATGCCTTTCACTTTATAATGTTTTTGTTACAATAGCCTGAACAGACTAAGCATGTTTGCATGACAAATAATTTCCCATACTTTAACCTATCTGTATTAAATAGAAATCATATTTTGGATAAGAATACTAGTTCCTTTTTGAAAATTTAATCTGAAAA
>NW_006972283.1:2148-3326 GCF_000164805.1 Carlito syrichta | reverse complement strand
AACAAATGAATTTGGTAGCATCGAGAGGTATCAAAACGAAATTCTGACTGTAAATGCATCTATGATTATTTTCAAAAGAATTGTGATTTTCTTCCCAAAAGAATCTTAAAAAACTTGTAATAAACCTATAAAGCTGATTTGCATATTTACTAAATTTTCAATGGCAAATATAGGCAACTCATATATTTTAAAAAACAGAAGCAACGACACATTTGTTCAATGGCTACTGTGAATTGCCAGGTATACTGCGGACCTCTAGGGATTATCTAACAGTGGAAGCAACTCCTCCAACGTCAAGTAGAATCTTGACGCCCACTCCCCACCTCGTGCCTGTGTGCTCAGCATTGTCATGTGACCGCCCCCCACCACGAGATGCTGCCTGCTGAGACGAGGCCCGCTGGGACCCACGTGGACGCCGCAGCGAGCGCGCAGAGGCTCAGGACCACCCGACACTTTGGTATATCCCCTGTTTTCTCAGGTATACAAACTGTGCATTTCCGGCGGCGGCTGTCCAGGCGGCCTCAGTTCTGGCGCCTCTTCCTGTGCAGCGCCAGGTGGTCGGAGCGCGAGGAGCTGCGGCTGCACTCGGGCGCACTGGAAGGGCTTGGCGCCCGTGTGCTCGCGGCAGTGGCGCGTCCGCTCCTCCGAGCGCGAACCTCCAGTCGCAGCCCTGCCGGGTGCACTTGTGGCGGCCATTACTTGCTTCCGACGTGGATCACACTATCCCTTTTCTGTCATCTAGAATGTATTCTCATGCTAGGTATGCTGGGCCTCATTTAAACATTCTTCAGATTTGTACCTTGTTACTGCCAATGGGAAAGTTTTCACAATTGCCCCAAACAATTATGTCTCCCTTCTCCTCTGAAGTGTTATATTCTTTCTCTTCTCCACCAATCCGTTTGGGATTACTAACTTATACATTTGCTGAAAATGTTTAAAGTGTATTCCAGCTAAGGGAATTGAATGCATGGACTGATATTTTTTCTTTTGTGTACCTCTAATACTGTCTTTATAATCAATAAGTAAAGATGATTGATTGACCAAAAGGTTACTCATACTCTGAATGTAAACTATTCCATAGTGGTAGCTAGGAAAATTGTCCAGGAAAAGATGAGATCCATGCTTCTTTTATACATTTACGATACAGTGTTCTTGATTTCCTTCACAGGTTTCAAAAA
>NW_006972283.1:0-688 GCF_000164805.1 Carlito syrichta | reverse complement strand
AAAAAGAGAATAGGATCAACAATTAAAAATGTGACTGTACTGTACAGGCATCAATAATATATAAGTGGATTTATGTTCTTTGCAAAATAGATAAACACTTTTTGTCCTTTATAAGCTTTATCAGATCATCTGAGATAGGTGATTAAAATAAGAATTTGCTTGAAAACAACTCTAAAGAATTAATATATCTGTGACTATTTTATGTGAAATATTTAAAGAAAAAAATAACTTGTCCTGGTATTATGTAACAGCTATATATTTGCCTGAGTAGCTGGTATAATTAATAGATGACTACAATGTGGTGAAACTCTACAATGGCTAGTGGTTTTGAAGTTCTATTCAAACATAATTAACTTGAAAATTGTTCTAAAATTTGTAAGAATAACTAAAGTTGAAACAATTATTTAAATGTATTTATATTTTTAAAATTTCTAACAGTCTGATAGAGAATTGACAATAACATTCTTTTAAATAATCTCAGAAGTTTATTAAAATAACTCTCAAAATTATGTGGTTCACATTCTTACTTTTTACAGACAATGGCACCGAAGCCTGAAAAAGTGTACAGAAATCCTGTTGGTTACAAAGAATTCGTAGAAAATTTGGAAACAGAATTTGGGTGTATTGTTTCCTCAGCTACAGTGAATATTGTTTTTGCTATATTCAGTTTCTCTCTATGATGAGTAGA
>NW_006972282.1:0-818 GCF_000164805.1 Carlito syrichta | reverse complement strand
CCTATTAATTTTCCATGATTTAACAAAACACTCAAAATCTATACTATTTATTTTAATGTCCAGCAGTAAAAAATATTTCTGTCAGGGACACTGGTGCCAGAGCCCTCTATGAAATGCTAAATAGTGAGAAGCGGAGAACGCTAACCACAGTGTTTGACAAACCCAATGTGCACTTTACCATTGAAGTCTGCCGGACACTGAAGTCGGCTCCTCAAAGCAGAAATCCAAAGTGCAAAAGTATATCCAATAATAAGTGAAAGTACTAAGGAATCACTCTCCAACAGGCCTGTGACTGGGTTTTATCACTACCATACACAGGCATATTAGAGGGCAAATTTCAAGCAGAAGGAGGTGAAGTAGCAAGCACAAGTTCACATAGTGTTATATATGGATAACTGAACTATGTATATATATTTCTAAACTTCCTTATAAAAATTCTGGTCAAAGTGAATAAATCAAATAGTTGTTGTCACACCTTTGGACAAGAAAAGGCACAGTTGCCATGACGATGGCTGGGGGGCAGAGGCAGACTAAGAGTTTTGGCACATAATGAAACTAAGAACGTTCTGCCTGGCTAGAGGCAGGAAAACAAAACTATTAAAGCAATTTCTGCTTATAGAAACAAAGGCTGTATGGTTACTACTAAGAAACAGAGACTTAAGAATGGCTCAGAGAGTCAGAGAAAAATGGAAACGTAAAGCACAGAATGTTTTTCTGCTGTAAGGCTTTACCTAAAATTTTAGCCTAACTGGTTAAAAGGTTTACTTTCAAATAATATAAGCTTTTATTTCACATATACAAACTGGTCACTATTCATA
>NW_006972281.1:0-665 GCF_000164805.1 Carlito syrichta | reverse complement strand
TGGGCTCCAACATTCCCCCACCTCGGCCTACGAAAGCCACAGCCTGATTGTCTCCCAATCCACCATCTTTCTGAAACTCTAGGGCCAAGGTTGGACCTCCTTCCAAAATGATCTCTGTTCATGATGATCCCAACTCCATAAACAAATGAACGTCTTCTTTTTTTTTCCTTGTTTCCTTTTTTTCTTTGAGTCAGAATCTCACTCCATCACTGAGGGTGGGTGGTGGGTGGTGGCTCTCTCCCAGGCTCTGCAGCCTCAGCCTACCAGACTCTGGCGAACATTTCCTCAGCCTTCTGAGGAGCCGGAATGACAGGCACGTGCCACCATGCCCAGCTCCTTACTGATGGAAGGTAGAGGTGAGATCTCAACAAGATGTTCAGGCCGGTCTTGTCACATGGCTCGGACTGACTGCAGGACTCGAGCACCCAAAGTGCTGGGATGATGAAGCTGAGCCCCTGAGTCTGGCCTCAAAACTTCATCAAAAATTAACCAGAAGTGCTGACGTGGCAGCCCACGCCTGGAATCCCAGTGCTCTAGGATGCTTAGGTGGGAGGATGACAGGAGTCCAGGAGCCCAAGGATAGTGTGGGCCAGCCCTGGCCATGCAAGGAGATGCCATCTCTGCCCAAATCCAAACAGGGATTCTTGGGTCGAGGTGCCCCTCAT
>NW_006972280.1:0-757 GCF_000164805.1 Carlito syrichta | reverse complement strand
TCATCTACAGAACAATACACGACCTGTTGCTACGGAAGAATAAGGAATCTTGTTTACATGAGTCCTCCATCCCAAAAATCTGCAGAGCGTCCTGTGAAGAGATAACCCCCCATTTAGATTTTGGGAGTAGGAATCTAGATAATGGGAGTCCTCGTATACAGGAAACTGCACTGTCTATTGCTAAGGAAGAATAAGGAATCTGGTTTACACTTGTCCGAAATCCCCAAAAACACTTCGTGGTTTCTTGCTAAGGGTTAAACACAAATTTGGGTTTTTTAAACATAATCTAGGGCAATTAAATCCTCATATAAAGGCAACTGCACGGACTTTTCCTAAGAAAGAATAAGCAATCTGGGTGACATGTCTTCTCAATCCCCAAAAAACTACACGGCATCTTCCTAAGGTCTAAACAAGCATCAGTGTTTCGACGCATATATCTTGGAAAGGGAGTACTCATATACAGGCAACTGCATGGCTTTTCCTAAAAATAAGGAATCTGGGTTATACGAGTCCTCAGTCCTGAAATCTGCATGAAATCGTGCTGACAGCGAAAGAAGAATCAGGGATTCGAGGCATGAATGTGAATAGCAGTCCTCATATACTGGAAACTACATGACCTCTTGCTAAGAAAAAAGAAGAAATCTGTGTTCGACGGGTCCTCTATAAATAAAGCTACCGGGCGTCTTACTAAGGGCTACATAAGAATCAGGATTTGGGGAACAGGAATCTTGGGAAAGAGAGTGCTTATATAGAGGAC
>NW_006972279.1:0-970 GCF_000164805.1 Carlito syrichta | reverse complement strand
TTGGGTTTCAAGGTACACAATCATATGTCTGCAAAGAGAGATAACTTGACTTCCTCCTTTCCTATTTGGATACACCTGATTGCCTTCTCTTCTCTGATTGCTCGAGCCAGGACTTCCAATACTATGTTGAACAGGAGGGGTGAGAGTGGGCATCCTTGTCTTGTTCCAGTTTTCAGAGGAAATGTTTCCAATTTTTGTCCATTTAGGAGTATGCTGGCTTTGGGTTTCTTGTAGATGGCTTTTACTATTTTGAGGTATGTTCCCCGTATGCCTAGATGTTCGAGGGTTTTTATCAAGAAGGGGTGCTGGATTTTATCAAAAGTTTTTTCTGCATCTAATGATGTGTGGTTTTTGTTTTGACATCAGTTGATGTATTTAATTACATTTATGGTTTTATGGATGTTGAACCAGGCTTCCATCCCAGAAATGAAACCTTCTTGGTCACAATGGATGATTTTTGAGATGTATTGTTGAATCTGGTTTGCTAGGATCTTATTGAGACTTTTAGCATCTATGTTCACCAAAAATATTGGCCTGTAGTTATCTTTCTTTATTGGATCTTTACCTGACTTGGGTATCAATATAATGTTGGCTTTGTAAAATGATTTCGGGAGAGTTCCATCTTTTTCAATCGCCTGGAATACCTTCAGTAGGGTTGGTATCAGCTCCTCCTTAAATGTCTTGTAGAATTCTGCTGGAAAGCCATCTGAACCAGGGCTTTTTTTTGTAGGTAGTTTTCTTATTACATAGTTGATTTCCTTGATTGTTATTGGTCTATTTTGGGTCTCAATTTCTACTTGTTCCAACCTAGGTAGGTTGTGTGATGTCAGAAAGTCCTCCATTTCCTTAAGGTTTTCAAGTTTGTTTCCATACAAGTGAACAGAGTAGTCTCTAATGATCTTTTGTATTTCTTCAGAGTCAGATATGACTTCATCTTCTGTGTTTCTGATTGTGCTTATATGGATTTTTG
>NW_006972278.1:0-3494 GCF_000164805.1 Carlito syrichta | reverse complement strand
ACTAGCTAGCTAATGAAATATACCCCTGGCTTGCCTGCTAATTAACTACTTAGCTACCTAGATAATCAGGTAGCTAGCGAGCTAAATTAACTAGGTGACTTAACTAGCTAGACAGCTGGCTAGCCAACTGACTTAATTTGCTTGCTACCTAGCTAGCCAGCTGGGAAGAAAGATGAATTAATTAGCTTACTTAAATAACGAGCCAGCTGGCTAGCCCAGATGAATTAACTAGTTTGGTACCTAGTTATCCAGCTGGCTATCCAGCTGACTTAACTAGTTGACTTAACCAGCTAACCTGCTGGAAAAACTAGCAGACTTAGCTAGTTACCCAGCTGGCTACCCAGCTAACTTAACTAGCTCTCTACATAGCTAGCTAGCAGGCTAGTCAGCAGACAAGTAACTGACATAATTTGCTAGTCTGCTGTCTAACCAAGTGACTTAAGCTCACTACCTAACTAGCCAACTGGATAGCCAGCTGACTTAACTAGCTGACTTAAATAGCTGGTCTGCTTGCCAGACAGCTGAATTAACTAGCTTGCTATATAGCTAGCCAGCTGGCTAGCAAGATGACTTAACTAGGTGACTTAAGTAGGTAGTCAACTGACTAGCTAGCTGACTTAAGTAACAAGCTACCTAGCTAGCCAGCTGGATAAAGAGTTTACTTAACTTGGTGGCTTTACTAGGTAGCCAGTGTCCTAGACAACTAACTTAACTATCTAGCTTCCTAGGTAGCCAGCTGTCTAGCCAGCTGACTTAACTAGGTGTCTTAAGTAGCTAGCCAGCTGGCTAGAAGACTGACCTAATCTGCCTAGCTACCTACCTAGCCAGCTGAATAGACAGCTGAGTTAAGTAGCTAACTACCTACATACCCGCTGGATTGCCAGAAGACTTAACTACCTAGCTACCTACCTAACAAGCTGACTAGTGAGCTTACTTTACTAGGTTACTTAACTAGCTGGTTAACTGGCAGACCAGCTGTCTTAACTAGCTAGCTACCCACAGAGGCAACTGGCTAGCCAGCTGACTTAGCTCGCTGAATTAACTAGCTAGCAAGCTGACTTCACTAGCTGACTTAACCAGCTAGCTACCTAGCTAGTCAGCTGGCTTAACTACCTGGCCTAACTAGCTAGTTGCCTAGCTAGATATCTAGCTAGCCAGCTGACATCACTAGCTAATTTAACTAGCTAGCTAACTGACATATCTAGCTGACTTATATAGTTAGCTTCCTAGCAAACCAGCTGACTTAACTAGCTGAAATAATGAGCTAGCCTGATAGATGGCCATCTGCCTTAACTAGCTTTTTAACTAATTAACCAGTTGGATAGCCAACTGACTTAATGACCTGACTTAACTAGCTAGCCAGCTGGTATCCAGCTGACTTAACTAGCTAACTTAACCAGCTAGTCATCTGGCTACCCAGCTGATTTAACTAGCTGTACTACCTATCTAGCAAGCTGGCTAGACAATTGACTTACCTAGCTGACTTAAGCTAGCAAGCTGGCTTGGCAGCTCACTTAACTAGCTAGCTACTTACCTAGTCAGCAGTATAGCAAGCTGACTTAACTAGCTGAATTGAACAGCTAGCCTGCTGGTTTGCAAGGTGACTTATCTAGCTAGCTACCTACCTAAGCAGCTGGCTAGACAGCTGAATAAACTAGCTGCCTTAACCAAGTAGCCCATTGGCTAGCCAGCTGAATTAACTCGAAGATATAGCTAGCTAGCCATGTAGCTATCTAGATTTCTTAACTAGCTAGCTACCTACCTGGCCAGTAGGCTGGCCAGCTCTCTTAACTAACTGAATTAACCAGCTAGCCAACTGGCTAGCCAACAGATTTATCTACCTCACTACCTAGCTAGCGAGTTGGCTTGCCAGCTGACTTAATTAGGTGAATTAACTAGCTAGCTACTAGCTAGACAGCTGACTTAGTTACCTAACTAGCTCGCTACCTCACAACCAGCTGATTTAAAGTTAGCTAACTAGCTAGATAACTAGCTAACGATCTCACTCAAATAGTTAGCGACCGAGCTAGCTAGCTGACTTAACATGATAGCTAAATAGTTAGCTTACACGTTAGCGAACGTGCTAGCTAGCTGACTTAGTCATCTGACTTAAATTGTTAGCTAACGAGCTTCCTAGGTGGCTCAAGCAGCTGACTTAACTCGTTAGTTTACTAGCTAGCTAGGTGACTCATTCAGCTGACTTAACACGTTAGCTAACTACCTAGCTAGCCTACTCAACCAACTGACTCAACCCGTTTGCTAACTTACTTGCTAGCTGACTCAATCAGTTGACTTAACCAGGTAGTTAACTAGCTAACTACCTGACTCAACCTTGTGACTTAATGCATTAGCTAACTAGCTAGCTAGCTGTCTTAACCAGCTGACTTAATTGGAAAGCTGACTTAACTAGCTGAATTAGGTAGGTGATTTAACTACATAGGTAGCTGACTACTGGAAGACTTAACTAGTTAGCTAGTTGACTTAACTACATGAATTAAATAGTTAGCTAACAATTTAATTAGCTGCATATCTAGCTGACTTAACTAATTAGATAGCTAGTTAGTTAAAAGAGTTAATTACCTGAATTAAATAGTTAGCTAACTAGTGAGCTAGCTGACTTAGCTAGCTGACTTTGCTAGCTAGTTTATTAGCTAGGTGACTTAGTTAGCTGACTTAACAGGTTGCCTAAGGAGATAGCTGGCCGATTTAATGAGTTGGTTAATGAGTAATCTACCTCTTTTAACTTGTTGGTAAACGAGTTAACTAGCTGACTTAACTAGTTGGTTAATGAGTTAGCTAGGTGATTTTACATGTTGACTGATGAGTTGGCCCACAAGTCAGCTCTGTTAACTAATTGAATGGCTGGTGTGCTGAACTAATTGTCGGCTGAGTAGGAGGCCGACTAGTTAGCAGGCCTAACTTGTCGGCTGACAAGTGAGCTGACTATTTGGCTGATTGGTTAGCTGACTTTACTAGTTGGCCGGCTAGGCGGCTGGCCGGTTAGCTGACCTAACTATTCGGCCGGCGAGTTAGCCGAGAGGTGAGCTGACTTTACTAATTGTTAGCCGAGAGGTGAGCTGACTTTACTAATTGTCTGGCGAGTGAGCCGACAGGTCAGCTGACTGGTCAGCTGACTTAACTAGTTGGCTGGAGAGTGAGCTGACTCGTCAGCTGACTTTAGTCGACTGGTGAGTGAGCCGAATGGTCAGAGGACTTAACTAATAGGTCGGCGAGTGAGCCGACCTGTGAGCCAACTTAACTAGTCGGCTGGAGTGATGAGACGGGTGAGCTGCCTTAACTAGTCAGGTAACAAACGAGCCGACTGGTGAGCTGACTTAACAAGTTGGCTGGTGAGCAAGCAGACTAGTTAGCTAACCTGCTGACCTGGGAGTGAGCTGAAATGTTAGTTGACTTGTTGGCTGGTGAGCGAGCCGACTAGTTTGCTGACTGGTTGGCAGGCAAGGAAGCCGACTAGTAAACTGACCTGATGGAAA
>NW_006972277.1:0-664 GCF_000164805.1 Carlito syrichta | reverse complement strand
CGCTGGAGAATCATCAGAGCCTGTGATTTGAAGCTGGTGGTGAGCAATGGTCCTGTCCCCAGGCCCAAGCCAGGTTCACAGAGTTCAATCTTGTCTCCAAAAACATCAGAATCATACACAGATTCTCAACTGCATGTGATGTGTTCCCAGGGCGACTGACTTTATAGCCAGGAAAAATGGGAATGGGGGCAAGAACTTTCCTGGGTGAGCAATATGTCCCTGGCCTTTCTTGGTGGAAGGTCCTCATTGCTGAGTCAGAGGGTCAGCCTGCCTAGACATGTTTCTCACCTCAGAGTGGAGAGTGGGCAGAAACCAGGCCTGGGAGCATGGGAACATTCACACCAAGATGGGAGCAGCCATTGGAGGGGTTTGGGGCTGGAAGTTGTCAAACTTGGGGGACCCTAACATGTGGGGTTGGTGGGGAGGAAGGACTAAGCACAGAAGGTTTGCAGGAGAATGGATTTCTTTCTTTCTTTCTTTCTTTCTTTCTTTCTTTCTTTCTTTCCTTTTTCCTTCCTTCTCTCCTTTCTTTCCTTCCTTCTTTCCTTTCTTTCTTTCTCTTCTTTCCTCACTAGATTGCCCAAGCTGCTCTCAAACCTCCCAACTCAGACCATTCACTTGGCCTTGGCCTCCCAAACTACTGTGATCACAGGCTTTCAATTTG
>NW_006972276.1:0-776 GCF_000164805.1 Carlito syrichta | reverse complement strand
GGATTGGCCTCCTAGGGCACTGCCAGTGTCAGTTGTTGAGTCACATTTCCTAGAAGCAGATCATGACACATGGGTTTCAGGGATGGACTGAGGGAGTGTTTCATGGAACCAAGGAAGGGCTGATTAAGGAAACCAGCAAAGACCAGGCTTGGCTGAAGACCTGCTTCAGCCTGATTTCTGGGAGTCTCTTGAGCACACATGAAACACAGAGGTGACTTCACATCAATCACCCATAATTCTTCAAACCAGTGACTCCTTAGCTGCTGCTGGCTGCTCTCAGAAAGAAGAAGAAAGCAACCACATGAACCAGGTGACTGAAATTCTTCTGACAGCAAAATCTCTGGAGAAAGGATAATCTTGAATGAGCATCCTAGAGAAGGAGATCTAAGCAGCGCACCTATAGGATCCACTGGTTGTTGGAAATCCCTCTAGAGAAATATAGAAGTTTTGGGATGTAGGAAATCAGAGGTGGGTTTAAGAAAGGGAGGATGGGGTGGTTGGCAGAGGAGAAACAGGATATTGTAAGGACTCCAAAGCAAAGTTCTTGTGAAAACAAGTGCAATCAGAGAAAGGAGGATTTCCAGACCTACCTCAGAAGGAGGTGGCTTCAGGTAAGGTCCCTTTGGGCACATTCAGAGTCCAAGATTCTAACTACTGGGCTTCAATCTAATTCTACTGTGTCTGGGTTGGAAAGATTTTTGGCAGTGTGTGTTTGTCTATGCATGTGTCCATTCAGGGAATTAGGCTGGTGGATGTCTAGACAAAAATATTCTGGG
>NW_006972275.1:0-674 GCF_000164805.1 Carlito syrichta | reverse complement strand
CATTAGTAAGACTCCCTGTAGGTTTTTGGGATTTGAGGACTCGTGAAACCCAGATTCCTTATTCTTCCCGAGTAAGAGGCCACGTAGTTTCCCATATATGAGGAATCCCATTTTGCAAATTCCTGCTTAATTCTCTGGAATACCCGAGATATTTACTGATGAACGTAGAATTCCAGATGTTTGGATATCAATAGACTCCCATATAGTACTTGATAACTGTTATCCAACCTTCCAGGTTCCCCTTAAGAAGACATCGTAAATATGTGAAATATTCTAAACCCTATATCCCAATTTCCACCAGCCTGACCACAGAAAATTTTGGTATTTTGAGGTAACCACAAGCAAGGGATTTTGTTGCAAAATGCCAGTTGTTACCTGGGGAACTGGATTATGGCCGAAGATGTTGATAAGAAACAAACGAAATTGTGGGTTCAGATACTCGTTTACAACTATTGAAAGGACTGGAATCTTCTTGGATCTGTAATAAGAGATTTTAGGTATCCACGTAGCAAGTGGCTCTGAAAAATGGAAGGACCTACAAACCCAGATTCTTCATTTACCTTATCAAGAGGCCATACAGATTATGACGATTGAGGACCCCTGAACCCACATTCTCTTCTTGTTCTCAGCAAGATGCCCTGATTTTACCTGGCAATCTGGATTCCAAAATCGCA
>NW_006972274.1:0-882 GCF_000164805.1 Carlito syrichta | reverse complement strand
CCGTTCGGTTCCTCGGAACAACTAAGGCCAGATTCCAGGACAAAAAGAATCTTCTTGCCATATTTGGATGTCGCTCTGGTCTTAAGGTGAACCCTGTAATCCTCCACCTTCCGTTTCTCCTCTTATTTTGAGAGGGGAGAATGGTTTGGCAGTTGCCAAACGTTTAGTACGTATTTTTAAAGGTAACCAGGAATCATTTATTCCACGTCTTTATGGGCATCTGTCTTTTTGTATACAGAGTTTGGAATCCACATCGACAGGGAAAATCATGGTATCTTGCTGAGAATGAAAAGGGAATGCTATTCTTGGAGTTCTCAATCGCTGAAGTCTACAGGCCACTTGATACGGCTTAATCAGGAATCTGGGCTTCTAGGTTCCTACGTTTTTATGGTGTCATGTTGAAGGGAAGCAGGAATCTTGGTTTCAAATTTCCCAGGAAGCTTCTGGGAGTCTTTCTTTTGATATCCAAACAACTTGAATTCTACATCTCCAGGAAATGTTTCAGTGTCTTGCTGAGAAAGAAGCAGGAGTCTGGGTAATGGGATTCCTCATATGCAGGAACCTGCACTGCCTCTTGATAATGATGAAAAATGATTCTGGGTTACATGAGTCCTCAATCCCGAATATCTACAGGATGTCTTCCTAAGGCCGAAACAATAATCCAGACTTCGAGCTCCCTCATGTTTTAGAGCTGATTCCCATGTTGATATTACGAAACATTCATTCAGAACTCCAGCAACATTCTGGTACTCTTGATAATTGTGAACGCGAATCTGGCACTACAAGTCCATTTAGATACTCGGAACCTCTGAGGCCAGATTTGAGGACACATGTAATCATCTCGGATTTTTGTATGTAAGCGCTGACTTCAGTGTTACCTCG
>NW_006972273.1:0-752 GCF_000164805.1 Carlito syrichta | reverse complement strand
GAATCAGTCATTTCAGGACTCCAGCACCATTCTGGTCCTCTTGAAATTCTTAAACGTGTATCGGGCCCTCCAAGTCCGTTAGGTTTCTCGGAATAATTAAGGTCAGATTCCAGGACAAAAAGAATCTTCTTGCCATATGTGGATGCAACTCTAGTCTTAAGGTGACCCATGTATTGCTTCCCCTTCGGTTTCTCTTGTATTTTGAGAGGGGACAAGGATTTTGCAATTGCCAAATGTTTGGTACGTATTTTTAAAGGTAACAGGAAATATGGATTCCACGTATCTAGAAATCTTCTGGACATCTGTCTTTTTGTATATAGAGTTTGGAATTCACTTCAACAGGGAAGATCAGGGCATCTTACTGAAACGAAATGGAAACCTGGTTCTGGGAGTTCTCATTAACTGGAATCTACGGGGCCTCTTGATTAGGTTTAATCAGCAATCTGGTCTTCTGTGTCCCTATATTTTTCAGAGCTACTTGCTCCGTGGATACGCTAAATCCGTCAATACAGATCCACAGAAGCTTTTGGTACTCTTGTTAGTTGTAATCTAGGATCTGGCCCTACAAATCCTCTTGTGTCCTAGGAACATCTACCATCATAATCATGTTCCCCAGACAAAAGGCATATTGGTATAAAATCCCTCGATTCAGGTGACCTCACACTACAGAAAATTCTTGTGGACAGGCAGGTCGGAATTGAGATGTTGGGTTTTGAAGATTCCACATATTGAGTAGGTCTTGTGAAGGGGAG
>NW_006972272.1:0-562 GCF_000164805.1 Carlito syrichta | reverse complement strand
CCCCTTCCCTCTCCCTCTCCTCTCCTCTCCTACTGTTACTAGAAGGGGTGCCCCTCTTGGTATGAGAGGGTCGACAATGGGTTCTCATGTGTATGTTTGGAAGGAATTCACAGACACACAGAGAAGCAGGATAAGCAGGTCGCTTGATTAAGCAGAGTATTGCACTCTTTAGAGGGGAGAGCCGGCAGAAACAACTTACAGAAAACTTCTGCTTTTTGCACCCAACAATTGTTGAGCTGTAACTTTTATTCTTAGGGTGACTGAGGAGTAGAAATGGGTGGTCTTAGGACTGGGTTTTTGTTACTCCTTTCTCATGTCAGGTGGGGGAGTATGGGGCCTTATAGGATCCTAGTGAGACTGTCATGGTGTCAGATGCTCAATGGGAGTAGAGGCTCCCTTGGGGTGACTTTATGCTGAAAGTAGGTTATGGTTGCCTTAGGCCAACCTTGGTTATGAAAGCTCATGCTCTGGGGGTTCCCTAGGCTAGCTCCTGCCTTGGTGGTTGGCTCTTGACTGCAAGCATTCTGGCTAGATGGACAGTGCTGCAGGTGTGTCTGATGAG
>NW_006972271.1:0-723 GCF_000164805.1 Carlito syrichta | reverse complement strand
CCATGTTTTTTCAATTGCCTGAATACCTTCAGTAGGATTGGTATCAGCTCCTCCTTAAATGTCTTGTAGAATTCTGCTGGAAAGCCATCCGGTCCAGGGCTTTTTTTTGTAGGTAGTTTTCTTATTACGTAGTCGATTTCCTTGATAGTTATTGGTCTATTTATGGTCTCAGTTCCTTCTTGCTCCAACCTAGGTAGGTTGTGTGATGTCAGAAAGTCCTCCATTTCCTTATGGTTTTCAAGTTTGTTTCCATACAAGTGTACGTAGTAGTTTCTAATGATCTTTTGTATTTCTTCAGGGACAGATGTGACTTCATCTTTTGTGTTTCTGATTGTGCTTATTTGGTTTTTTCTTTTTTTCTTGGTCAGTCTAGCTAGGGAACCATTGATCTTGTTTACCCTTTTGAAGAACCAGCTTTTTGTTTCATTTTTTTTTTGTATAATTTTTTGTCTTCTATGTCCTGGATTTGGGCTTTTATTTTGGTGATCTGCATTCTTCTGCTGTAATTAGTTTTTATGGTCTTGCTTTTCCAGCTTCCTTAGGTGGCTTGTTAGGCTGTTAATTTGTATTCCTTCCATTTTCTTCATGTGTGTTTGCAGGGATATAAATTCCCCTCTTACTACAGCTTTTAAGGCTTCCCAGAGACTTTGGTAAGATGTTTCTTCATTTTCATTTGTTTCCAGGTATCTTGTGATCTTTGTTTTGATTTCATCATTGACCCAG
>NW_006972270.1:0-10157 GCF_000164805.1 Carlito syrichta | reverse complement strand
TCAGGCACAAGTGAAGGGACACACTGGATAAAACCTTGAATGCAAAGCTATGGCATTTGAACTTTGTCCTGTAGGTAACAATGTTTTTAAAGAACAATGGATGATGTTTGCAAGCACTATTTTAGTAAGAGTTATATAGCAATGCCCAAACCTAAATCATGGAGTTAGCTAGAACCCAAAGAAAACAGGACAAGTTCAACCAAGGAGAGCAAATAAGCAAAATAGAGTAACTCAGTGGCCAGACTAACAAACGCCTTCAGTACTCACCAGCAGTCAGCAATCCTGGGGTTAAAATAAGATGAAATCTCTCATTTGGAAAAACTCTTCTATCTGTATTTCTAATTAGTTAAACCAAAACCAGTTTGGAAATTTAAGTAACATATAATGGATTATCCTTGCTACTTGACAAATTCAAAAATCTTGCCTTTTTCCTCTCCCTGATTATTTGACTGATTAACATTAGAATGCATCAAGTAGCATCAAGAGTTATATTTCCGACTCATCCGCCTAGAATAAAATGTGTTCAAATACATGGTTACGTGACTATTTATGAATGTATTGAAAATGCCCAAATAAATACAAAGAGGTTTTCTAGTTTTTGTCCATTTAGGAGTATGCTCGCTGTGAGTTTCTCACAGATAGCTTTTACTATTTTGAGGTATGTTCCCCATATGCCTAGATGTTCAAGGGTTTTTATCAAGAAGCGTTGCTGGATTTTATCAAAAGCTTTTTCTGCATCTAATGATATAATCATGTCGTTTTTGATTTGACATCTGTTGATGTATTTAATAACATTTATGGTTTTACGAATGTTGAACCAGCCTTGCATCCCAGGAATGAAGCCTACTTGGTCATGATGTATTTTTGAGATGTATTGCTGATCCGGGTTTGCTAGGATCTTGTTGAGATTTTAGCATCTATGTTCATCTATGTTCATCAACGATATTGGCCTGTAGTTCTCTTTCTTTGTTGGCTTCATAAAATGATTTGGGGAGCATTCCATCTTTTTCAATCGCCTGGAATACCTTCAGTAGGATTGGTATCAGCTCCTCCTTAAATGTCTTGTAGAATTCTGCTGGAAAGCCATCTGGTCCAGGGCTTTTTTTGTAGGAAGTTTTCTTATTACGTAGTCGATTTCCTTGATTGTTATTGGTTTATTTAGGGTCTCAATTTCTTCTTGTCCCAACTTAGGTAGGTTGTGTGATGTCAGAACGTCCTCCATTTCCTTAAGGTTTTCAAGTTTGTTTCCTTACAAGTGTACGTAGTAGTCTCTAATGATCTTTTGTATTTCTTCAGGGTCAGATGTGACTTCATCTTTTGTGTTTCTGATTGTGCTTATTTGGTTTTTTCCTCATTTTTTCTTGGTCAGTCTAGCTAGGGGACCATCGATCTTGTTTATTCTTTTGAAGAACCAGCTTTTTGTTTCATTGATTTTTTCTATATCTTTTGTCTTCTATGTCCTGGATTTGGGCTTTTATTTTGATCTGGATTCTTCTGCTGAAATTAGGGTTTTTGTGGTCTTGCTTTTCCAGCTTCTTTAGTTGGCTTGTTAGCTTGTGAATTTCTGTTCCTTCCAATTTCCTCATGTGTGTTTGTAGTGATATAAATTCCCCTCTTATTACAGCTTTTAAGGCATCCCAGAGATTTTGGTAAGATGTTTCTTCATTTTCATTTGTTTCCAGGTATCTTTTGATCACTGTTTTGATTTCATCATTACCCAGGAGTTGTTTAGCATCATGCTGTTTAGTGTCCATGTCTTTGTGGGTTTTGGGGGGACCTTGTTGGTGTCAATGTTTATTTTTATTCCACTGTGGTCCGAGAAGGTGCATGGTAGAATTTCAGTCCTTTTACATTTGCTTATGCTTGATTTGTGTCCAATTATGTGGTCGATCTTAGAATATGTTCCATGCGGTGATGAGTAGAATGTGTATTCTGTGGTCTTTGGATGGAGTGTTCTGTAGGTATCAATTAAGTTCATTTGGTCCAGAGTCTCTTTGAGGTTCTGGATCTCCTTGCTGATTTTTTGTCCTGATTATCTGTCTAGGGTTCTGAGTGGGGTATTAAAGTCCCCAGTTATTATGGTGTTAGACTCAATGTCTTTCTTTAGTTTTCCTAGAAGTTGCTTTATGAATGTTGGCGCACCTATGTTGGGTGCATATATGTTTAGGATAGATATTTCTTGTTGATGGAGTGAACCTTTTATCATTATGTAGTGTTCCTCTGTATCTTTTTTAATTTTTGATAACTTAAATGGTATTTTGTCTGAAATTAGGATCATGACTCCTCTTTTCTTTTGTGTTCCATTCGCCTGAAAATTTGTTTCTCATCCTCTTACTTTGAGTCTGTGTATGTCCTTTCTAGTGAGATGGGTCTCTTGAAGGCAGTATATTGTTGCCTGGTGATATTTTATCCATTTTGTCATTCTGTGTCTTTTCAGTGGTGCATTTAGTCCATTCACATTCAGACTAATTATTGAAATGTGAGAGTTCGTCCCTATCATGGAGTTCTTATTGAGTTGTTGTTCTTCCACTTGGTTTTTTCTTTTTCTTTTTCTTTTTTTTTGTCTTTTGTTTGGTTTTGGGGTTGGTTCGTGTATATTTTATTCTTTTCCCTGTACTCTTGTGAAGAACGTTGCTCTTTTTTCCTTTTCTTCTGTGTTTAGTACTTTCTTAAGTGTTTCATGTAGAGATGGTTTGGTGGCAGCATAAGTTCTTAGGGATTGGATATCTGGGAAAGATGTTGATTCTCCCTCACTGATGAAGCTTAGCTTGGCCGGGGAGGTTATTCTTGGTTGAAATTGTTTATCTTTTAGGACTTTGAAGATAGGGCTCCAAGCTCTCCTAGCCTGCAGGGTTTCTGCAGAGAAATCTGCTGCTATTCTGATTGGTCTTCCATGGTAGGTGATCTGGCCTTTTTCTCTTGCTGCCTTTAGGATTTTTTCTTTTGTGCCTACTTTATTTAGGCAAATTATTATGTGTCTAGGAGTTGGTCTTCTCATTTGTTTTCTTGCAGGGGTTCTCTGAATCTCTTGTGTTTGAATTTTTGCATCACTGATTAGATAAGGGAAGTTTTCTTGAATGATCTCATGGAAAGTTTGTTCCAATGTGGTTTCTCTTTCTGCCTCAGGGAGTCCGATTATCCTTAGGTTAGGCCTCTTGAGGTAGTCACTCATCTCTTGAAGGTTTTGTTCTGTCTTTTTGAGCTTATTTTCTGTGTTTTTAAGAGTTTGGGTTATTTCTCTATTTTGGTCCTCAAGCTCTGAGATTCTTTCTTCTGCTTGGGTAATTCTGCTTTCCATGCCCATCAGTTTGTTATTTATTTTATTCACAGTATTCTTTATTACTGTTATCTCAGATATCAGCTTCTTCCTAGTTTCTTCTTGTGTCTCCTCAATTCTTTTTAGTCTCTCCATTATTGTCTTGATATCTACATTTGCAGTTTGAGACCCTTCATTCTGGGGGCTTTTCATTGTTTGCATTCCAAAGTCAGTTTTCTCAGAGTCTGCTCTCCCAGGCATCTGGGAGAGACCCATACTCTTCTTTTGGTTTTTCTCCATTTCTGTAGATTTTTCTCCCTCTCCCCCTTTCCCTCCCCTTCTTCAATTCTGTTTTTGAGGGGAGGGAAGGTGGGGTTGCTTTTATTTCTCTTCTGCAATGACCTGTTCTTCCTTATGAGGGTCTTCTGGCTTTGTTCACTTTTCCCTTTGCTTTACAGTCTGTCTATTCAGCAGTATGTATTCTTGGTCCGTTCAGAGAATCTCACCAGTTCACCTATGCCATCGCCATCTTCCTTCCCAAGTCCCCTAAACATATTTTAACTTTCTTTTATTTAGTACAGTAAATCTTTTAAAATTATGTTTGCCTAAGGAAAAGGTAGTTTCTAAAGGGAAAACAATGGTGAGTGTCATTTAAAGATGGGCAGTATCCCCTTTGTTCTGTTAGAACCCTTGCTTACTGTAGGGACTTGATAAAAGTTCAAAAAATAAGGAAAAATCTACTTTCATCAGTACCATTAGGATCAATGCTCAGAGGTTATACTGATAACAAAAATTTTACCTTCAAAATCTCACCATTTATGTTCCCATAGATATAGAAAAAGTTTTCTCAACTCATGGACTTAACCAACCTGGTCTAAAATTGTAAAGTTGAGAATTCTGAATATCTTTCTTCTGTCACAAAATAATACTCTTGCTCCTAAAATGAATGCATATCCCTTAAGCAACAATGAACCAGATATTTTCTTTTTTGTTTTTGTTTCTTTTTTTGAGTTGGAGTCTCACTCTGTCACCCAGACTGGAGTGCAGTGACTGCTTTCCCTCAACCTTCCAAGTAGCTGGAAATACAGATGCACGCTACCATGCCCGGCTAATTTTTTTGATTTATTGTAGACATGAGGTCTCGCCAAGTTGGCCAGGTGGGTCTCGAATCCACGGGCTCAGGCAATTCACTCACTGCAGCCTCCCAAAGCATGGGATTACAGGCTGAGCCACCGAGCCTGGCCAACCAGATATTTTCTTTTTTAGTTTAAACAGTGAGACCTCATCTCTACAATAAATC
This sequence comes from Carlito syrichta, assembly GCF_000164805.1. Taxonomy (NCBI): domain Eukaryota; kingdom Metazoa; phylum Chordata; class Mammalia; order Primates; family Tarsiidae; genus Carlito; species Carlito syrichta. The sequence goes on along the minus strand of NW_006972270.1, from coordinate 5,601 downwards.
AAAAAATCAGCCGGGCGTGGTAGTGCATGCCTGTAATTCCGGATACTTGGAAGGCTGAGGCAGAAGGATTGCCACAGCCCAGCAGTCGAGGCTGTGGTAGCCAGGAGCAGCCACTGCACTCCAGTCAGGGCGACAGAGTGAAACTCCAACTCAAAAAAACAAATTTTAACTAATAATATTATATAAATTTTGGAACAGCTTTCTTAGTGGGGTAACATACTGTATTAATGTGGAGACAGACAATTGTCTGAAGCAGAATATTGGGAGCTCTTCAGGGTTGACAGATGTTATGGATTGATTGTGTCCCCCACAAACTAAATTGAAGTCCCATTCCTTAGTACCAGTCAATATGATCTCATTCAGAAATAGGTTCTTTGCAGATGTAACCAAGTTAAGGCAAACCCATTAGAGTGATCTCTAATTCAATATGACAGGTGTCCTCATAAGAAAAGGAAAATGTCATATGAAAACAGACATACAGGGAAAACATCATGTGACTACAGAGTTAGAGATTGAAGTGATGCAACTGCAAACCAAGAAATGTCAAGGATTGTTGCCCATGACCAGAAGTTAGAAAAAGGCAAGGAAGAATTCTACCCAAAGCCTCAGAGGGAGCATCACCCTGCAAATGCCTTGATGTTTTACTTCTGGTCTCCAGAACTGTGGCAGAATAAATGTCTGTTGTTTTAAGCCACCCAGTTTGTGTTACTTTGTAACAACACTTCGTAAAACTAATACAATAGGCAACAAGCTAGTTGAGACCAATGTCTTTTTCTTTTCCTGGTTGGAGGTACTGCACCTGAACTTGACTTCTCATGAAATAGACACCCTCAACTGTCCTTAGCTGTTGGGAAACTGACAATTCCCAAATGTTTTAAATAGATGTTTTTTTCTCTACTTTACCAGACTTTTCATACTCTTTCCCCAATAAAAGGTAGAGGAATGGAAAGTGGAGTTCCCCACAGAAGCATGGTCCCACAGTGAGTTCAGCTGTACCCAGGCCAAGTGCAGAATACTAAGGAAAGTGTGAAGAATGCTGACTTTTCACTCATGAATGCCAGCAGCCACCAAGAGACATAGCTGGAACTTGCCACACACCCTTTGCAGGTCACATAATGCAGTCAATAAAATCTGACATTCTGTTTACATATTAAACACATTTGGAAAGTGCAGAAGAGTACAGCTAATATTCTCGAGTCATGATTGAAAGGTATTGAAAGGAATTGAAAGTTACCTTCTCCACTTACCAGCAACATAGTCTTGGGCAACGTATTAATCTTTTGGCCTTAGTCCCCACATCTATAAAATGAGGTTAATAAGAGATAACGGGAATTTTCTCAGATGTCCTTGGAAAGGTTATATGGGGGTGAGGAGAAAAGCCATATAGAGCAGTATGCACACTTAGAATACAAATATTAATCACTTTGGTTGGTACTTCCTTTGCCTGCTGTATGCATGAAGTAACTGAGAATTTATTTGTCATGACTGATAAATCATTACCAGTCTCTCTATTTTTACAAGTATTATACTAACAGATTGCACTGCTTCATCATTTGCACTCTCATGATGTTTTTTAAGGCTTCTTCATGACCTTAAAGACTACCATAATATCTGTTTCTATTATTTTCCTCAAGTAATAAGCAAAATATTATTAATAAATAATTACTTAATAAAGTACTAGATATAATTTTGCTACATAATAACCCCTAGGTCCTTTCTTTCTCTTCAAGCAATAGAATTTTGGGAAAAAATAACTTTTCAACACTTAGGATTAATGCTGCTTCAGTTGATGCTAGTCTTGTTTTAAAATGTCCAGCTCTAATTATTTCCTCCTTTACATGAAAATCATGTTATTAGGAAAATTTTCTGGAAGCCAATATACTAAGATATTTTTTCATTGCAGTTCTATGTGTTTTGTGGTACTAGAGATGAACTTATGGAGCAGGAAAAAAAACTTTCTATAATGGGTGATTAACTGAATTGGAAAACAACATGTTCAATTACTAGTTTATTTTTGAAAAAGATGAAGAAGTATTAACCTTCAGCACGAGAAACTGGAATGCAGTAATGCAGTACATTGAAACAATAATGTGTTCATGACATTTAATGCAGTTGTGGAAGTTTTAATTGAATTTCTAACATGCTCTGTTTTGTAACATTGGCCTTTAGTAGAACGAGTGAATGGAGAGTGGCTCTGACCTGAGGCTAATCATTTGGATTGACTGGTCAAATGATGTTTAGCTGGGTTTGGAATGTAAGTGTAACAGGATAGATATAGATTAGGCAAAGATTAAGATGGTATAAGTTCACCTACTGAAGCCAAGCATAAATCAAAGATTTCCTTAAATTTCAGGATTTTCATTCACCAACATGCCAAAATCTTGGTTAAGACCTTAATCATCATCCTACTAAATTTCTGCAACAAATCTAAACTAATCTCTTTGCCAATAGTACTTTTCACTCATTTATCCTTTAAGATGCTATCAGAATGACCTTTTACTTGACTTGGGTTTCCTCTACTGATATCTTGCTACCTTTAGGAAAGCATTCAGTTTCTGTACTATGGTGCCTCGGTCCTCTCATAACTGGTTCAATCTCTTTGCCCAGCCATCCAGTCCCAGGCTCTGACACACCAAACCTCTTGCTGTTCTCTAAAACTGTCAGGCTCTCTTATACCTTGCAGCCACCATACTGATGCATAAAACATTGACTTCTCCTCTCTAGCTTTAGTGAATATCTAACTTTGAAAGTAAGTTCCCTTAATATATTTTTCCCATAATATTCAAAAACACACTTTTGGATTTTGAACTTAATTATACAAGGACAAGTAAACTTGGAATCACTTTTCAAAGCTAATATTGTACTTTGCCCATTCATTCAACAGTATTTGAAAAATCTGCAATCAGTATAACATTATAATTACTGGTGCAAATTTTAAAATAGGATTTTAAATATGCAGTCTAGTGGGAGGAAACTAGAGAAATATACAGATGACCACAATACTTGGTGATAAGATCTATGGCAATAAAATACACAGGGTAGTATGACAGCACAAGGCATTGAGAAATAACATCTTCCCAGAACAGCTAACATACCACTTAGCACTCTATTGGTGCTCATTAGAGATGCTTTGAGTTAAAAAATAAATAAAGTAATTTATATTTTTCATAAAAGGTTTTGTCTTCTGAAGTTTTCAGATCATAAAAAGTTCTGGAGTTGAAGCAGAAGATTCTTCTTTCAACAATTTATCCTTCTATTCCTGCCATTTTTTTCCATGACTGCCTTGGAGATACTAGGATCCCTGGACTCCCCACTTTATTTCTGTGATTTAAGGTCCTGAGCCTTCTGTCTCCTCCCAGAAACCTTCTTCCTTTTTAAGGCACCATTTGTCTCCTTATCAAAATCTGTCCTCCAAAGACATCAGAAAAACCTGGCTCATTTCAAATTACCAATAATATAAACATATTTCTTTTAATTAGAAGCCAAATTAGAAGGCAAGTGAATCATACTGGCAGTTTCTAGAAAATACAAAAATAGAGAAACACATATAGGCACCATAAAACAAAACAAAACAAAACAAAAACAGTAAGATAAACCCTGGATGTGGAACATTCTATAAATTAACTGAACATAATACTAGAAAAAGTCAATGACATGTGGTAGAGAAATATTTCATGAGTCAACCCCTCCTTCTGTATCACTGGTCCTTAATTTCATGTGTGATATCACATTTTAGAGCAAACATGTAAGTATAGTTTGCAATGAACCTTTAGGTAACAGTGATGCATAACTCTGTCTTCCAAAAGTTTGGATGACTGTAATCTTTTTTGACATATCTCTATTTGTGAATAGTTGAAAAACATTCACCTGTTGCCAATTCTAATATTGTAATAGACTTCAAAGTAAACTACTGAGAGAAACTGATTTGTAACATCTTTGATTCATCGCAATTTTTAAAAGAAAACTATAAATTTACTTTCAAATATTTGAAGAATATAAAATAAATTTTGGTTATTATTTACCTCTTACCATAAAGTTTGCCAATAAATATAAAATAATCTTACTTTACTTTAAAAGTAAGTTTTTCTTGTAATAAGATAAGCTTTAGTTTTACCCTGTACAATAAATTACTTTGTAATTTTTAGAATCATGAATATTGTTTCTACAAGTGCTCTACATTTTTTTGCTTGTTAGAAAAAACTTTCTAAATTTACAGGGGGAAGATATCTTGGAAAGTAATACAAATAAAACACTTCTAATGTCTACCTTTTATGTACTTTTCATATGCATAGCTGCAATTTATTGATATACTTTAAGATTAATGAAAGAAAAATAAAAGAAATATTGACCTTTGAATAGAAAGAAAAAACTTTCAGGGAAAGAAAATGTGTACAGGATAATTAAGACATTTAAAAATAAAATTTAGGCCTCGCTCGGTGGCTCAGTCTGTAATCCCAGCACTTTGGGAGGCCGAGGTGAGTGGATTGCCTGAGCCCGTGGGTTCAAGACCCCACCTAGGCAACTTGGCGAGACGTCATCTCTACAATAAATCCAAAATTAGCCGGGCATGGTAGTGCACGCCTGTAGTTCCAGCTACTTGGAAGGCTGAGGTGGAAGGATCACCAGAGACCAGTAGGTCGAGGCTGCAGTGGCTGGGAGCGGCCACTGCACTCCAGTTTGAGTGACAGAGTGAAACTCCAACTCAAAAAAAAAAAAAATTAGGGCATTTTCTAAGTTTACATATTTTGAAAAATAACCTTAGTAAAATGAAGATATAGAATATTAACAGTAAAACTGCCCTGGAATGTATTCTCTGTGTTAAATATTGCATAAATATGCTTGATATAGTGTAAATTTAAACCATTGACATTCTGTGAATTTTTAGAAATGAAACCTATAACTAGTTCTACTGAAACATACACAAACTCTGTTAAAAGTGCCTTTTGTCCTAAAAATTATAACTGGACAAAAAGCAAGTATTCAATGTTTGAAAATGTATTTTGAATGTTCCTAAAACTTTAGTAGTATCTACCTTAGTAGATATTTATATGGTAGAAAGATTTAGGAAACATATAAATCAAATATTATAATTCTGGAAAATGTCCGTAATTATAACACATTTCTTTATTCATAATATAAAATGCCTTCACTGTGCTCTGAAATTCATGCATTTTACATAGATGTTTACATCATAGCTTTCCCTGCAAATTGAAATCTTCTAAAGAATATTCTGTCTGGCTTAATTTTAGTGTTCAGGAGACATCTGTAATATCCACAAATTTAATTAAGAGACATGAACAATTGTGATGAATTAAAGTCATTTTTGCTTGAAAATGTCTTGTTTGGGTGACATAAATTGTAGTCTTTAGAAATGTTATTTATAAGATTATATACCCTTGTGTTTATATATAGAATCCACAAAATATTCCATAAAAAACAAGGCTGTGGAAAGCTTTGATGCCTGTGATTAGACTGAATTCTTATTGACTAGGAGCTTTGATATGGCCAGATTTTCACTTAGAAGCTTCTGATAAATTTTTCTTCCCTATGTATTATTTTTCCTGGGGGAAACAGTCTTGAATGGTAGAAAGATCATGGGTT
>NW_006972269.1:0-740 GCF_000164805.1 Carlito syrichta | reverse complement strand
TGTGAAGAGAAAACACCCATTTAGATTTTGGGAGTAGGAATCTAGATAATGGGAGTCCTCGTATACAGGAAACTGCACTGTCTAATGCTAAGGAAGAATAAGGAATCTGGTTACACTTGTCCGAAATCCCTAAAAAACACTTTGGGGTTTCTTGCTAAGGGCTAAACACAAATTTGGGTTTTTTAAGCATTATCTAGGGAAATTAAATCCTCATATAAAGGCAACTGCATGGACTTTTCCTAAGAAAGAATAAGCAATCTGGGTGACATGTCTTCTCAATCCCCAAAAAACTACATGGCATCTTCCTAAGGCCTAAACAAGCATCAGTGTTTCGACGCATATATCTTGGAAAGGGAGTACTCATATACAGGCAACTGCATGGCTTTTCCTAAAAATAAGGAATCTGGGTTATACGAGTCCTCAGTCCTGAAATCTGCATGAAATCGTGCTGACAGCAAAAGAAGAATCAGGGATTCGAGGCATGAATGTGGGTAATAGCAGTCCTCATATACTGGAAACTACATGACCTCTTGCTAAGAAAAAAGAATAAATCTGTGTTCCACGGGTCCTCTATAAATAAAGCTACAGGGCGTCTTACTAAGGGCTACATAAGAATCAGGATTTGGGAACAGGAATCTTGGGAAAGAGAGTGCTCATATAGAGGACACTACACGGGCTCCAACCAAGGACGAATTTAATCTTTGATGTACGAGACCTCAATCCAAAAAATTCCCAAGGTG
>NW_006972268.1:5205-5890 GCF_000164805.1 Carlito syrichta | reverse complement strand
CATGAGCCCATGCACCCAGCCTTCACAACCCTCTTGGGGTCCCAACACTAGCACTGCTCCCTTGCAAAGTCCTGGGACCCCAGAGAGGTTGACTGAAGTCACCCGCCAAGCCCTCACTGGTATGTGTGAATGGCACAGCCACTTCTCTCCACCAGTCACCCACCCTTTAGCCCACCTTGTTCCCCATGTTGGACCCACTTGCTCCTCCTAGGAAGAGCCTCAGGGAAATGGAGGACGTCTCTCAAACATGTGGGGGGAGGGGACTGCAAAGCAACTCTGGCATGTCTCCTCAGCACTCGGGGTGGCTAAGATGGGAAGATGGCCAGAGCTAGGGAGCTCAAGACCAGGCTGGACACTATAGCAAAACCCAGCCTCAACCCCAAGCAAAACCCAGAAAACCATTGGTGAGGGCAGGCCACAGCAGAAGGATCATCTCCGGCCCAGAGTTCAAGACCAGGCAAGAAGACCAGGATGATGCCCAAATGGAAAGCCTGTGATCACAACACTTTTGGAGGCCCGGACTGAGAGGATGGCCTGAGTCAGGCAGTTTCAGAGCAGCCTGGGCAACCTAATGAGGAAATAAAAAACAGGATAGAAGGAAAGAAAGAAAGAAAGAAAGAAAGAAAGAAAGAAAGAAAGAAAGAAAGAAAGAAAGAAAGAAAGAAAGAAAGAAAGAAAGAGAAAG
>NW_006972268.1:2070-4724 GCF_000164805.1 Carlito syrichta | reverse complement strand
CCTTCCAAAAGAATGGGCCACGGATATATCCCTCACCTGGGGACATTTCTTTCCCCACAGTCCCATTTTTACTGGCTCTGAAGAAAGTCGCCCTGTGAACACACCACACGCAGTTGAGAATCTGTGTAAGATACTGATGTTTTTGGAGACAGGGTCTAGCTCTATGGCACAGGCTGGGACCCGGGGAAACAACGGTCATTCACTGCCAGCCTCAAAACCGTGGGCTCTGGCGATTCTCCTGTCTCAACCTCCAGAGTGGCTGGCATGATGGGCACCTCGACCCCAGACACCCTGTTTGGATGGGTGCAGAGATGGGGTCATTTTGTGTGGCCTGGACTGGTCTTGGGTTAATGGGCTCCAGCCATTCTCCTGCCTCAGACTCCTAGAGCACTGGGATTTCAGGTGTGGGGAGCTGCACCACGAATTCTGGTTCATTTTTGACCAAGGATTGAGGCCAGTCTCAGGGAATTAGGTTCATCATCCCAGCACTTTGGGAGGCCGAGGCCAGTGGCCGGCTCAAGCCTGCAGACCGAGACCCACTCAGGCACCTTGGCGAGGCCTTGTCTCTACCCAACATCCCAAATGACCTGGGCATGGTGGTGCACGCCTGTCCTTCCGGTACCTTGGAAGGCTGGGTAAAGGCTTGATGGAGTCTGGCAGTCTGAGGCTGCTGTGGCCCAGAGAAAGCCATTCCCCTTCAGACTGGGTCATGGAGTGAGACTCTGACTCAAAGAGAAAAAGGACAAAAGGGAATAAAGAAAAGCATCCATTTTTGTATGGAGATGGAATCATCGTAAACAGAGATCATTTGGGAAAAAAGCCCCAGGCTTGTGTCTAGAGTTCCCGAAAGACAGTGGATTGGCTGACAATCTGACGCTGACTTTGAGAGGCTGAGGCATGTGACAGCTGGCACCCAGGAGTTTGAGACCAGACTGGGTCACGTAGTGAAACCTCATCGCTCCCTGGAATGCAAACACTGGAGTCCTCCATGGTGGTGACGGTGGGCCCAGCTACACGGGATGCTATGGCCTCCATCTTGGGGGTTTCCTTTACATCACACCCACCGACAGAATGTGTAAGTACAGGCTGGGCACCGTGGCTCATGGCCATCATCTCCTGCCTGAGCCAAGGGATTGGAGACCAGCCCAGGTGACATGATCAGACCTCATCATGTCTAGATGAGGTCTCCAAAATTGAATCAGACTTGGTGGACCCCAGTTCCCAGCTGCCTGGGGGCAGAGGAGGTAGGACCACCTGAGGCCTGCAATTTGAGGCCCCAAGAGCCATGATCGTGCTGCTGTGCCCCAGCCTGGTTGATGGAGACTCTGGAGACAAAAACGACACCTCCCACATGCATCACGATGGGCATCCTGGGCTCCCTAGAGAAAGGTCCACGTGAGCAGGACACAATGGTGTGATCTGGAGAGTAAGGGGCCCTCCTCCTGCCCATAGGTGGCAGACAGGGCGACCGGAAGCTGGACTGGCTGCGGCATTGCAGCACCGCCTTGATTGCTCTATGCCCAATGGACTCTCTAGCTCAGGGCTGTCTGTTCCGTGAGTTCACACACATCTTTTCTGTGGTGCACGTGTGTGGAGAGTGGAGGCTGGCATTCTGGGGCGCATGGCTGAAGGCGTGGAGCAGAAGTGCCTGGTGGCCACCTTTGAAACATCCCACAAATGAGAGACAGGAAAGTATCTTTTCCTCTCCCATCCCTGAGGGTGATTCATCGTTCTTGGTGGCAGGGGTGGTGGCAGTGGTAGTGGAGGTTATTATTATTATTTGGAAATGGAATCCTGCTCTGTTGCCCAGGTCAGAGTGCAGGGCCGTGCTCACAGCCACCATGAACTCCACCTGCCGGAATCAGGCAATCCTACTGCCTCTGACCCCCGAGTGGCTGGAACCACAGGCTTATGCCACCATGCTCGGCTAACCTTTGGACTTATTTTTGATGGCCATGATGAGGTCTCACCCCATGTTCCAGGCTGGTGTCGGACCTGCAGGCTCAGACCGTCCACTTGCCTGGGACTCTGAAGGGCTGGAATGAATAGTTGAGCCCTGGAGCCCGGCCTGTGGGTGCTGTTTTGGTGGTGGTTGGTATTATTATTCTGAGTCAGATTCCCACTCTGTTGCCTAGGCTGGAGCGCAGTGACATGCTGTCAGTCAATGCAACTTTCACTGGCTGGCCTCTGGAGTCTTCCCACCATTTCCTCCCGAGTGACTAGAATGACAGACATGGGCCACCATGCTCCATTAATTTTTTTGGCTTCTTGTAGAGATGAGGTCTTGCCAAAGTGCCCAGGATGGTCTCGAGCCTGGGGGCTAAGGCCATCCTCTCACCTGGCCTCCCAGATTGCTGAAATGACAGGCGTGAACCGCAGTGCCTGGCCTACACACCCATCTCGGTTCCCCACCATGAGGCTTGCTCCTTTCCAATGACCCAGGATCCTGGAGAGTGCTGCTGGAGTCGCCCACCAAACCCTTCACCAGGGGAGGGTCAGACTCATGGGCGTGTCTCCACTGGTGTGCCCACCCCACCACCCACCTCAATCCCCAGGGTGGATGCTCTTCCCATAGGCCGCCCTGCGGTAAGGAAAGTCATGAATCTTAAAACTTTCAGGGCGGCAGGGACTGCAGGACAAATCATGCCTGTCTC
>NW_006972268.1:0-786 GCF_000164805.1 Carlito syrichta | reverse complement strand
GAGTCATTTCTTCCCCCCAAGTCTCATTTTTTCTGGCTCAAAAGTCAGACGATCTGTGAACACACCACACACAGTTCAGAATCTGTATACGATTCTGGTGTTTTTGGAGACAGGGTCTAGTTCTGTGGCCGAGATATGACCAGTGTTCACTGCACCCTCGATATTGCAGTCTCTGGCGATCCACCACCGTCGGACCTCCAAGTGGCTGGGTTAGCGGGCACCTTGACACATTATCACCTGTTTGGATGGGAGCAGAGACGGGGTCTCCCTGCATGGCCTGGGCTGGTCTTGGGCTCCTGAACTTCAATGATCCTCCCACCTTGGCCACCCAGAGTGCTGGAATTCCACGTATGGGCTGCCACACCAGGCCTTCTGTTTCATTTTTGATGAAGGATTGCAGCTGGGTTTGGGGGCTCAGCGTTGTCATCCCAGGGCTTTGTGAGGCTAAGACTACTGGCTGGCCTGAGGTTGCAGGCTGAGAACCGCCTGGGCACCTTGGCAAGACCTCATCTCTACCCTCCATCCTAAATGAGTCAGGCGTGGTGGTGCGTGCCTGTCATTCTGACTCCTCAGAAGGTGGAGACAGGCTCACCAGAGCCCAGTGGGCAGAGGCTGTGGTGGCCGGGAGAGAGTCACCACCCTCCAGCCTGGGCAATGGAGTTAAACTCCGACTCAAAGAAAAAAAAAAGATAAAAGGGTAAAAAAAGAAGAGTATCCATTTGTGTATGGAGTTGGGATCATCATAAACAGAGATCATTTGGGAATGAGTATACAGACTTGGCCCTA
>NW_006972267.1:0-803 GCF_000164805.1 Carlito syrichta | reverse complement strand
ACTTAAATAATTAGCAAAGTAGTGAACTAGCTGACATAGCTAGCAGACTTAGCTAGCTAGCTGGTAGTTAGTTGACTTAGCTAACTGACTTAAATAGTTGGCTAACGAGATAGCTGCCCAACTTAACGAGTTGGTTAATGAGTTAACTACCTGTTTTAACTAGTTGATAAATGATTTAACTAGCTGACATAACTAGATGGTAGCCAGGTGACTTAACTTTTTGGCTGACGAGTTGGCCCACTAGTCAGCTCTGTTAACTATTTGAATGGATGGTGGGCTGAACTAACTAGTCAGCTGAATAATAGGCCGACTAGTTAGTTAGCCTAACTTGTCTGCTGACAAATTAGCCGACTAGTCAGCCGATTGTTTAGTCAACTTTACAAGTTGGCCGACTAGGTGACTAACCGGTTTTCTGAATTAATTAGTCTGCAAGCTAGTGAGCTGAGAGGTGAGCTGACTTTACTAATTATCTGGCGAGTGAGCAGAATTTCATCTGACTTAACTAATCGGCCATAGAGTGAGCTGACTGGTCAGCTGACTTTAGTTGGCTGGCGAGTGAGCCCAGTAGGCCGGTGAGTGAGCTGACCTGTAAGCCAACTTAACCAGTCGGCCAGTGAGTAATGTGATGGGTGAGCTGCCTTAACTTGTCAGGTGGCAGCTCACCTGGTGAGCCGACTGGTGAGCTGACTTAACTAACAGGCTTGCGAGCAAGACAACTATCTAGCTAACCTCTTGGCCTGTGAGTGAGCTGACAAGTTAGTTGACCTGTTGGCTGGCGAGCGAGCTGACTAGTTGCTGACCGG
>NW_006972266.1:0-12168 GCF_000164805.1 Carlito syrichta | reverse complement strand
GACTAGTCTTCCTCTTTCATGATAAATGACAGGTTCTTTGGAGTATTAAAGTAATACCGCACCTCCTGTTCAGCAACAAGGCCTCTGCCCCCCATGAAGCAATTTCATTTCATTGGAAGATGTAGGAGTCACGTTCCAAACTGCTGCTGAATAGTTCTGAGGCATCTGCGGAGATTCTAGACCAGACACTGTGCTCTTTTTACCAACACAATTATACCTCAACCAGTCCCTGTTGCAGAACAAATATAATCTTATCTACTTAATGTCAGTTGATTAAGTCATTGGGGCTGCAAAACAGTAAACAGATTTTAATAACCAACCCATAAGTGAGTCATTTGAGGGGAGTGGAATATCATGGCAGGTTCTGAGGCTTCAAGGTGGAGAAGTTCACAGCTTCCTGACACTGCTATAAAACACTGCAACATTACAACTTTTCAACCATGTCTAAAAGGCCAATTTAGGTTTATTCCCATTCGCATTTATCGCCATGGTTCAGCAGGTGTAAACCAGTAATAGCTGTGGTCCAGCTCTGGGTAGATGCCAGTATAGATGTGTTCAGTCAAATGACTAATTGAAAACCTTTGACAAAATCAGCAGCCTGGCCATTTTGCCTGCATAATAAAATGGTGCTGATAAAGGCAGTGCAGAAAAAAATCCACTCATCTCCTCATCAGTGCCATTAACAATCATGAGTAAAGATGAAAACAACGCATGGTTTACTCTGCAAATGAAGGAATATAACTAGATGGTTTCCCAGGGGCCCATTACCCATTTTAATAATACCTCAAAACTGAGCAAACAGTTTGTATGTACAAACCAAACAGAACAAACTATTTACAGTTACCGCATACAGAGACAACTCCTAGCACTCTGGATTTAACAAATTTATAAAGGTACTCAACATGATAGCTATTAGCAAAATTAAAAGAGAACCATTATAGACTTAGAGGCTGCCATGCTTACCAGTCAAGAAAGAATGCCAACACCAACTTTTGATTCAGAAGAATCTCCCCCACCCTCTTTTTTTTCTCTCTCTTCCAGGAGAGCAGCCTGACTTGGACTCAAATTGTGTGCATGAATAATAAAATACCATCTAATTAAAAACTGCAGTTAAATATGCAAAAATTGATGGTAATGAGATTGTGCAATACCTCCGAGTGTAGGCACTTTATGAATTACTCACAAGGGCTCTTTTGCTTGACCTAAACAGAGGATAATAGAAATGACTTTGAACACTCTTGGCCCTGGGAGCTCATGGTGTCCCCATCACGCTTACGACTCAGCAGTAGACGGCCAGCCTGGAGTGAAAGGTGGCCTGGCCAGAAGGTAGCCTGGTTCAGGGAGGTGTTAAGAACTGAAACGACTGGGGTGGATATTGTGCAAAAAGCTGGGTGGGGGCTAAGCCTAAGGCAGGGGCTTGTTGTCCTAGAGTAAGAAGGTCCTTGGCACAAAATGATAATGGCTGGACAGGTGTACCCCCAGTAATAAGGTGAGAATATCGAATTTTTTATTCACTTAAGGGTGTTTCCCTACACACTATCCAGAAACTTGTTGCCTTCCCAGTCCACCCACATTCTAGATTGTACCAAATTATTCTAGGTGAGCATCTTCATGCCAGCCACTACTGCCTGGGACAATGGCTGCTTCTAGAAACTACTCCACAGCGAGCAGCCTGCTTTTCTCTCTCATAGTCTCTGAAGCCTAGACTACACTGTTACCACAACTTCTTGGTCATATTTTCTTAGCTCCCTTTAAAGGGGTCACTGGTCTCCTTTTTGTTTTTCAGCTCTCTGGGCATTTGGCCATGAATTTGTGACGTGCTTAACATCCTGAGCGCATGCACTGATGTTTGCTCTAGAAGCAGGAGACTAGATCTTACCTATTGCCTTTGCTTAGAGCTTCTGAATCTCACTTCCCCTAATCCCCATCTTTCCATTTCTTTGCAACTAGTGATATTCTGTTTGAGGAAAGTTGATGACAAACTGAAGGACAGCGTCCTTTAAGAGGAGAATGTGATCGTGGTATGATAGACTTTTTCAGACCTGCTCAGTATGATTCCTCCTTTTGCCTTTTTGTCTGTTGAGATGGAGACTGATGTGCTGAGAAGTAAGCATTTCTTTGGGGAAGTATTTCTCATTTAGATGAGCCTGATGGAAAATGTCTCTCTCAGCACCTTCTTGAACATACCTGTGTCATCCTGCTTATAACAGTTTCTTGTCAAGTCAGTGGTATCTGAGCTAATTGATATGTTCCCGACAGCCCCGTATACCAAGAGGGTCCATCAGCTATGTGAGAGAACAGTCATTGTGATGCCAACAGAGTGGTCATTTTGTTTGCTGCTAGCAGACCTTAGCCAATTCTGAAATTTGTATTATATCGTTTGGGGCCTGGGAGAAAATGGCGAACCTGATTTACTTTCTCTTTTTCTTCTTCCCTTTGAAGAAGTATGGATTTCTCCCTTCCTGTCTCATGGGTTCTGACTGAGATTCTCAGCTGGCAGCCAAGTTCCAATGGTAGCAACACAGTGGTAAGGATTTCATTAAGGGGAACTCCTTATGCTGAGAAATAAGGATTCTAGTGTCCAACATGGCAAATGTTACAAAATGGAACAGGTCAGACATCGTTGGACAAGTCACGAGTATGTGTGGGTGTTTAGAAAGGCTTGATGCCTAATAAATATGTTCCTTACTGGCTGATTTGTTATCTACATCTCCCAAATGAGTGGTATTTGAGAATTCAGTTAGATACACACCATCTGGTGTCATTGAGACTGAACTTCTTGTTTCAACTTTGCCTCTTGCTAGTTGTGTGAACTTGGGCAACATCTCTCACCTCACTGAGATGCCATTTTCTCATCTATAAATGAGGATCATTATAGTGTCTTCGTCATAGGGTTCTTGTGTTAATTAAATGAGATAGTGTACATAAAACATTAAACACAATACTAAGTTTAGTAAAGAAGCAATGAACAGTAGCTGTTATATGGCAACAACTATAACTGTGGTGCTTACTAAAGCTGATTTTCAATAAAATCACTTAAAGCAGCACAGGAAAAACAGATAAATTGGGAGTGGAGACTATGTGAACAAAAAGATAAATAAAGAGATGTGCTGAGAGTAAACTTAATATAGTATTTCCCCCTTATCCGTTAGGGATATGTCCTAAGACCCCCAGTGGATGCCTGAATCCATGGATAGTACTGAATCCTGTATGTACTGTGACTTTTCCTATACATACATACATGTTTTTTTTTTTTCTTTTTGAGTTGGAGTCTCACTCTGTCACCCATACTGGAGTGCAGTGGCCGCTCTCTGCCACTGTAGCCTCGACCTGCTGGGCTCCAGCGATCCTTCTGCCTTAGCCTTCCAAGTAGCTGGAACTACAAGCACGCGCTACCACACTTGGCTAATTTTTTGATTTATTGTAAAGATGAGGTCTTGCCAATTTGCCCAGGCGGGTCTCGAACCCGCGGGCTCGGGTAACCCACTCACCTCCGCCTCCCAAAGCACGGGATTACAGGCTGAGCCACCGAGTCCAGCTATACATATATTTTTTAATGCTTAATTGATAAATTATGCACAGTAAGAAATTAACAGCAATAACTAATAATAAAAGAAAGCAATTATAACATAAGTTGTAATACCAGTTATGTGAATATGGTCTTTCTCGCTCAAAATACTGTAATATGTTTCCATCGCAGTTGACTGAGGGTAACTGAAACTCTGAAGCAACACCACAAATAAGGTAGGATGACTGCAATTATTGTAGCATTTTATAGTTTTTTTCAAAGTGTTTGGATGTACATTATTTCAAGTAACTAACAGCTAAGATACTTTTGAATGCAAGAAGTAGAATGTTCAACTATCAATGGCTTGAGAATTTAGGATACTTGTTGTCCTGTGTAACAAGAAGCCCAGAAATTTCCAGGGAATATTCAGCAATTCCCTGATTTCAGGATTGGCTTCCCTAGAAGTCTCTTGACTTCCATTTATGGTTCCAAGATGGCTGTCACAGCTCTAGCTGTCACATTCCCACAAAACTCATCTAACAGAACGAAGGCTCAGGAGCAGAGACAGGCTTGATTTTCTCCTTGCTCATACCTCAGGTGGAAAATCTTTACCAAGCTCTCCAGCAGACTTCTCCTTATGACCCATTTATCATAACTGGGTCACATGTCCATCTCCAAAGCAGTCACAGAGAAAGGAGAATGGGATTATCATATTTGGTTTTGACCAATGGTGACCCACTTGCTAGAAAGGCATTTCAAGACATTTAATTGTATGTATGAAGATGTTAGATCTGAAACTCCAAGCCTACTGACAGATGAAGTAAAAAGACCAAGAGGATGAACTTTGTGGTTCTTCTTATGATCTGATCAGAAGGAGCCATATAAGTTTATCTGGAGAGAAACCTTTTTCCTGGCACTGAATTCTTGGAAGAATTTATTGCAGTGATTCTTACACGAGGGTCATACTAACATAATGCATAATATAAAAAATAAAAACTGGCAACTGTTTCATCACTATAAAAAGAGCAGTGGTTTTCTAACATTTTGTTTTCTGTTAGGATGTACGTGAATGTCATGAACCCAGATTTTGACTATCTTTAAAACTTTGACAGAGAAACTAATCTCTATGGTAATGGATAGATCAGGACTAATAATAGTACACTGGGAACAATTACTCAGTACATTTTTTGGCAGAGATGAGCTGGGCTTTGGGTTGTGTGCAATTTCTGGTATATCATAACCACTTCCTCTTCTCTCCAACTCAAAATGGCAAATGAGTGAGAGTGAATCTGGTCTATGAATTACTTTGAACTGGCTCTATTTATATATGTAAGAGTCAATCACTTGCAAAACTCCACCGACTATTTTTAGTTTAATTGTTTATGCATTATTCTATATACCACCGTCGCAAAGTAGAGGCAAGTATCCCTGATTTCAGCACAATCTTCAGAAAAAGAATGAACAAATTCACCTCCATGATGAGAAACTTCCTTAAATAGAGAATTCTGACATCTCCTGATGTTTGCCAATCATTGTTCTTTAAAACTACCTTAAATGAATTTGTACACTATATCAATAGTTGGGACTTATTCTACTTGAAAGGAATGGTAGTCACTTTCTCTGTCTAATATTTTTGTTGTTGTTGTTGTTGTTTTTTGAGTTGGAGTCTCACTCTGTTGCCCAGACTTAAAACCTGTCATAACCCGCAGTTATTTCTATTCTCCCACCTCTTCAAGTTCGTGTGAGCTTCTATTTATTGATAGAGAGGGGAGTTGGCTTGCATGGCGCACACACAAAACCCAGAGTCACCATAAAAATGCTATTGTGTGGCCTACTTTATTGCCTAGGCAAGCTTCTAGTCACCACATGCAGAGTAATCTCACAATTTGGTTCATGGGTGGACACACACTCACCTTTTTTAAAGGAAATTCTCATGTTTGTTTATAGAAAAAGAAAAGGCTTCTTGTATATTAAGGTATTTGTCAGACTCGTTCTGGAAACACAGAGTAATTGCTTAAGCCTATTTCTTTTTTTAAAAGACCACTTCATTTCTGGAAGAAGGTATTATTTATAAACAAGTTTAGGGAGATACCTTATTCATTAAGGGGGAATCCCGTATGCTAAGAAATTTGAAATTTTTATAAAAGTATAATACACAAGAGTCAAGACTGGTTACAAAGTGGGAAAATACAAGAAACTTTATTCAATTATTCCATAACTATTTATTGAGCACCTGTTCTATGCCTGGTACTGAGCTCAGTCTATAGGAGAAGTGGAGAAGAGTAAGACTTGGTGCTTAGCACCACAACCTGACTTGGTTCTGTCTTTAGGGCTTGCAAACTCAAATGCAAATAAAGGTCAGCATCAATGGGTGATGCAGGCCAGTGGAGGACTGTGGCAACCTTGAGATCTCATGCCCCACCTCAGGGGCCGAGCTCCTTAGCTCCCATACTGATTTCTATCCAGAGATGCTGGTCCACTAGAGACAAATCATTTCATTTTAGAAGAATAACTGGAAATCTGAAACTTCATGTAAACTCTGTCTACTTTTCAATGTTAAGTTATTCATATATATAAAATAAAAACTGTGAGGGAAAAATAAAACATACTAGTTTGTTGTTTTCTCTGAA
Source organism: Carlito syrichta (assembly GCF_000164805.1). Taxonomy (NCBI): domain Eukaryota; kingdom Metazoa; phylum Chordata; class Mammalia; order Primates; family Tarsiidae; genus Carlito; species Carlito syrichta. The sequence goes on along the minus strand of NW_006972266.1, from coordinate 6,030 downwards.
TCGATTTCTTGGTTGGCAACACAAAAAAGTGACTTTTAATGGCATCCATGTTCTGTCTATTTTGTCTTGTAAAGAAATTAATTTCACTAATGTCAGCCAAAAACACCTTTGGGTCTTTAAATTCTTTTTTCTCCTTTACTTTTTAAAGATGAGGACATTTCTGCCTAATCGACCAGCACCTGCCATTGTGAGAGATGTTGAGAGGTGACATGAGGACTGTCAACACATTTCAGCCACCATCTGAGACTTGCTATTTTGTACCACATGGGAGTGAGTCTAATGGTTGAAACTTGATGGTGGAGGTGAAGGATAAGAGAAGATGAGAGAAAAATAGAAAGAGATAACATAGGATTTCTGGAGGACTGGAAAATGTGCAAAAGACTGAAACTAATAATGTATAAATATTTATTGAGCATCTGCTATGTGCCAACCTTTGTCTTTAGTATGGAATATTTTGGTGCTTGAGGGCAAAGTCCCTGCTCTCATAGAACTTACATTCTAGTAGGGGTGTTGAAAGGGCAGAACATGAACAAGTAAACAAATATGGTCATTTGAAATGGCAATAAGTACTAATAAATATAACAGGGTAGTAGGATATTACTGGGTTTCCATTGCTGGAAATGGTCAGGAAGGCATGTCTGAGAAGAAGAAACATGAGGTGAAGTCTAGACAATGACAAATTAGCTATGCAAAAGTATACGGGAGGTGGTGTGGAGCACAGGACTGAATCACCTTGAATTGCAGACTGGGTCAGTTCTTCCCATTTGCTATTATTTTTCGAGTCTGTTTGGTTAACCAAGGTAAAATGTACCCCTTTGGTACTAGCATGTATTTCTAGTTAGTATGTCTTTCCATTAGCAAGTTTTTTCTAATTCTTTCTAGCCTATTTAACACAGCGAGAGCAGACCTAAAGCCCAGATCTTTCAGGAACAACAGTAGCTAGCTAACATTCATAATATTATTTCATTTGTTCTTTATTTACATAGTTTCTTTCAAATTTTTCACTTGTCATTGTGATATCAAATTTCCTTTTTGAATAAACATTATCAAGCTAAAAAATGAATTAAATATGAAAACAAATATTAATTAAACTATAGCATAGGACTTTCTAGAATTAAGATGACAAGGTGTTTTTCTGCCCCCTTGTTTTCATGAGAAGCACTCCCAAATGTCCAGAGGAATGAGAAACCAAAATACATTTTCCATCTCTGCTGAAACTGGAAGCCATCTGTGAGGGTCAGCCATGATATATTAAAATGGAAACTTATAGAGAAGAGGTAACCAAGACAGCAGAGTAAGGGTGAGATGCTGCAATGAACATAGGTGAAATCAGAGAAAGCCTATGTACCTGTACACTGAGGTGCTCCAGAGTGCTTTGCTTGCCTAGCTTCCAGAATGCACCTTCAGGCTTATAACCCATTATTCAGAGGTGAAAGGACTGAGAATTCTTCTTTGGTGAAACTGGAACCAGAGAAAATATAGGAATTAAAAGACTGGTTTATCACATTACTTACTCACTAGGTACAGTTACATGGCACCTGTAAAAAAACCATGGAGAAAAGAGTCAATTACTCTTTTTTTTTTTTTTTTAGTGACGCATTCCTAAATAAATTCTATAAACTAGCTGTAAAGGATTCACAGATACTAAAAGAAAACCCTCAACAAGAAGGACAGGACCAAACAAGTAAAGAAATTCTGAGGTATCAGAGCTAATGGAAGGCACAGAAGAAAATATCACAATATTGTAATCAACATTTGCAGAGAGATAAAAATATATTGCATTCATGAAATAAGAACAGGATACTGTTGCTTTTAAGGTCCAGTCAAAGAACAAACAAGGAAGAATTCTACAAATTCAAAGTGACGTTGCAGAAATAGTGCATGCAATCTAAGGATTAGAAGATACAGTAAAAGAGATCTCAGTAAATAAAACAAAAAGACTAAAAAACTGGAAATGAAATATTTAAAAATTGCAAGAACTAACCCCAAACTGGCATCTGACTATTGAGCATTCTAGAAAGAAAAAAAAGGTAGGATACAAAATGGAAGAGTGAAAATTATCAAGAAAATGACATCAGGAAAATTTTGAGAACTGAAGAACACACACATTTTTTTCATGAGTTGAAAGAACCCAACTAGAGTTCAACACAATGAATTTTGAAAGGTGGACCTGAGGCAAATCAGCATGGTATTTCAGAACACCAAAGATAAGAGACTCTAAAAACCTTCTGAGAGAAAAAAAGAAATTACACGCAAAGGAATGGAAAGAATAATAGAATCAGGCTGTTAACAACACTGGGTGAGAAAAGATAGTCTTTATCTTACTGAAAGAAAGCAAGTTTTCAACCTAGAATTCTATATCCAGTCAAACTATAAAGTATGGGGGTAGCATCAAGCTATTTTACAGACACAAAATTTACTGTCTCATGAGCCCCTTCCTGGGAAGACTAGAGGATGTACTTCACCAAAGAATGGAGTTTGAAACTCAGGAAACAAATCTACTACATGAAAGAAGCAAAAATAATTCCAGAATGAAGTACTATTTTTTGTTTTTTTGAGTCAGGGTCTCATTCTGTCCCCCAGGCTGGAGTGCAGTAGCACAATCATGGCTCACAGCAGCCTCAGTCTCCTGGATTCAGGTAATCCTTCCACCTCAGCCACCCAAGTAGCTGGGACTACAAGCTTGCACCAACATATCTGGCTAAATTTTTTAATTTCTTTTGTAGAGATGGGGGTCTCACTATGTTTCCTAGGTTGGTCTTGAACTTCTGAGTTCAAGCAATACTCCTGGCTTGACCTCCCAAAGTGCTGGGATTATAGGTATGAGCTGCTACGCCCATCCCTCAGAATGAAGTACTATTAATAGTCATACCCCAGCCCTAAAGGGTAACCAGTTTGTCTTGGAGTAAGAGGACACGTCTCCAAGAGGAGAATCTGTAGGAAAAAATAATTTAACCAATAGATGATCAGATATGGTAACACATGGGTGATCATATTAGAACATTGCTGGAGTAAATGAGAATAATTTTAAATAAATATTTTTTTAAACTAGAAAAATGAAAAATAAGTAAATTATTCATTTCAAGGAAAGATACATTTTCCAAAAAAGAAAGATAATTATGATACCACAATAGGGCATCATTTAAGAGTAGAACAGTATTTGCATGATCATGATAGTGAAAACATTGAATATTGCTTTTACCAAAAAAAACTTACATGACCCTATTGGAAATATGTGGGGGTGAGAATGAGGGTAGTCATGTATGTTTGAGAGAAAGCAAACCAAATCCATATTTACCAAAGCAGAAAGCCAACCAAAAAAACCTAAACTTAATGAATCAAGAGGAAGATATATAATTATATTATTTATTAAAAATATGACAGCGATGCCTGAAGAAACCACTAAGAGAACTAAAATTGATGCTTCTGGAGAGATGAATTGGAATAAGTAAAAACTGCTATTATTCTACTATAAGCCTTGTAGCATTATTTGACTATTTCAATTATGTACTTGCAGTACCTTGATGAACTTAAAATCTGCTTAAAGTAAAAGAAATAATGATGTAGATGTTTTACCATAGGGCAGAAACATCTCATTGTCCCCAGTCACCCTTTCCCCTGAAACAGAACCCCAATTCTTCACTGGCCATTTGTCTACCTGGAATAAAGAGGTTATCCAGGGTCCTTTGCAACTGAATATGGCCATGTGACTTAAGTTCTGGCCAACCAATGATAACAGCAGAAGTATACACAATTTCTGAGCTGTGAACATATAGGGAGTGGCCCTGTTTTTTGTCCCTTCCTACTTCCTGCTGGAGCTCCAGGAGCCTGAGGATTTTAGAATGGTGGCTATGTATGGCAGAGCAACAAGAAAGGAGCCTGGGTTTCCATGACCATGCCATGACCTGGATTGACTATTTCTGGATTTCTGGAAATGAGGGAGATATTCATTCTATCTTCTAAAAAGTCACAGCTATTTGGGGGCTGTTATATGCAGGCCACACATTTAGATCTGTAAATGCACCTGGATGTATTAAACATAACAGAAGTGTGCAAAAAACTGGATGTGGGAAATACAGCCTTGGAGGGCATGAGCAAGGACAGAGACCAGGAATGAGATGGTAGCAGGAAAAAAGCCCTTTCCTGAGGAATAAGAGAAGTCACACAGGTAAGAGGACCCACACTTTGCTATCTGGTAAGCCTCACTCAAGAATATAAAAGGAAGAACTCAAAGGGGCAACTGCTTATTGAGAGTCTGTCAATGTGACTCACCTATGGGATGCATTAAACTCAGGCATTGCCTGAAGTTGGCTGCACTCCAGTGGGAATCTTGGTATGTAGTCACATAACTCTGCTAATGGTGGTGGCCTCGCTTCACTGAGTCAGACATGGGACTGCATATGTTATATACACCATGTCACCAAACCTTCAGAAGCCAACCACGTGATTCATGCATATGATAAACATCTCCATTTTATAGAGGAGGAACCTGAGATTTTAACAGGTTGTACAAGTTCCCAAGACCCCAGGCAGATGATAAAGTGCTGAATCTGAGGTCCAAGCAAAGGAAGAAGTGATATAATCTTGACTTGATGGAGAAGTAGATTTGTGAGCCAGGCCCTCGCAATTCTGAAAGGTGAAGTTGAAAATAGGAGAGATTCTAAGTGCGAACAAAGGGATGGAAGCTGGAAAACCCCCACTGTGAGGGGATGAGTCTGGCTGGGGAACAGAGTGTGGAGGAATTGTGGGAGCTGAGGCTGCAGATGTGGGGTTGGGCCAGATTATGGCATCTTAGAGTGTGGCTGAAGGTATGCATTGGATTCTACAGGACATGTGTGGAGTACAAGGTTGGTTGGTTTGCTTGCTTGCTTTTGTTTTTATTAGACCTACCAGATGCCTGAAAAGTACTTAGTTGGAGAGTGGATGTCCCTCCATTAAGATGTATCAAGTCCACCTTTCTAGCAATCTTCTCTTTCCCGTCATGGTCTCCACTGCTTGGGCTGGCTCTAGTGGCAAGATGATCAAGGGGGCCCTGGAATGTTTCCATGTTCCTGCCTTAGAGACTCCATTCCTCTAGAAAATAATTCCTGGCAGATTTACGCTCAGATGGTGCAAGGACTCATCAAACTCAAAGATACTATTAAAATATTTTCATGAGTTTATCACTTTCTTGTTTGTCAAGTAAGTTTCACTCCTGTCTGTTTTCTTCTAGGCAAGAAAGACTGAGAATTAGAACCAGATTCTTATTGTAAGGGGCTTGTATTGTCCCCATAGAGGGAAAGTGTGGGTCTAGGCCACACATATTTCACTCCATGCAGCTGGGACTTGACCTTGGAGCAATTTTAGGGAAGGAAGTTTCTTTCCTCTGGGCAAAGGCTGGCAGTTGGATGGAGGTCTTAACTGCACTTGAGGAGTTAAGAGATGAGCTAGGCAGAAAAGGCTGGAGCTGGCCCAGAGAGGGATCGATGGTGATGCCAGGGTGCAGGAGTGAAGCCTTTAATCTTGTCAACACCAGACTTGAAGCCTGTCCTAGCTGCCTACAGGATAGCCTCAGATTGGGGCATGCAGAGAACCAGGGGATCCTCATGGGACCTTGAGTTCTCCCAAATCTTTCAAGGGTCCCCTTTTCTTTAATATCCATATAAAAAGACTTAAGCACCTGCCAACTGAAGGAAGGGCAGCTTCTTGCCAAGAAGGTTGAGGACTCCCGCGATAGGGCCTATCTCCTCTCGCTCTGAAGTCCTGCATCACCCCAGAACCTCCACTGGCCCCCTGTCATGGTATCCCCACCCTGCCCTGCTCAGTGCCTTACTGTGTCTTCCAAAGGACCATAACTTGCCTGCAAAAGAAACTTTCAGAATAATGGGGGCAGAGCCACTCTGAACATGCTTATCCCCTGGGACACACATGAAAGCCCACTCACCAGGAACCTAAAGACTTAAACCTTTTCCTTGAATTTAGAATTTGTGGACTCTTCAGAGTTAGGCCTGCAACTCACCTCTCTTCTTTCCAGCCCCCTGTTTCCTTGCA